>NC_137737.1:62410303-62580303 GCF_963264785.1 Psittacula echo
AGCATCCTAAAGCCTATGTTGAAAGCCTAAAGCCTCCCAAAAAGAGCAAGTGAAAAAAGCAGGCTTCCAAAACACATTTTCAGGTGTACTTCATCTTTCGCTTTGTGAAAGCATGCAGAGTACAGACCAGCGAGGCACCAACACGCTTGCCTCTCTCCAGAGTCTTTCCCAACTAAGACAACTCAAACAAATCCTTATTCACGCTACAGATTTACATTTTTACAGTCGGGGGGTTGATCCTCAGAATCTGCCAAGTTCCCTGGTTGGTAGTACTGGCCCTGCACGGAGGCACTGTGTCACTCCCAACGCTTTCACTGAGAATATCTTCCAGTGCTTATTTACAAACCTTGGCAACCTGTGTAATAGTTGCCTATTATTATTACTACTAGTATATAATATTAATATTATTACCACTACAACTACTACTGCTACTTCTACTATTAATGCATGGTTGCAAAGGAGGATTACTTCTAAAAGAAGCTGCAAACTGCACGGCTCCTCTTCCAGTTTTTTAGCTATATATTGCTATTATTTTGTTTAAAGAAAGCTTTCTCTAAACAAACCTTGCACAAAAGACTTAAGTAATTAGTGATGTATTCAGGCAATGCAGCCATTCAAATATGGCTGTCCTCTGATCTAGAACGAGCTGATCAAACACCAGCAAGCTAATTATTTCAGACACTGTACAGTAATCACCAAGTCCAAATGCGAGCATTTACAATCACAACAGGTGTAATTTTCTGCACTAGAAGACAGTCTCGTGATCTATAAATGTCAAAACGTATACATATAGTGCATAAGCTTACAATAGAAACCTAAACTTCTGATGCCCACTGCCAGGAGAGATCAGTGTGGACCTTTTCAGCACTTTGAGATAATAACCAGCCTAGTGTACAAATTTATAAACTCAAAGAAGCAGCAGTCTGCATCTGAAATACAACCTATGAAAAAGTACAAGAGGAAAACAGCAGTATAGGTATTTTGCAGATGATCAGTGCTTAGCTCTGTTCTCAGTGAAACAGAGGGTCAGTTCTGTGCTATCTCAGGGGGATCAGGCTTGCACCCTATTAACCAGGGACCTACAGCTCTGTTCTGCATTCCTCTTTCTCTCAACTCCCCAGCCTTAAAAATAGTGAGAATACTTTTCAAATTAGTAGTCCAAGTACATTAATCTCATTTTTGCCTTGAAATATTCAAGAACTGCTTTTGAAAAATATTTTAGATAATGATGCTGGAGAGTCATTAAAGTTTTGGAGTTTTTTTCCCAAAAAAAAAATCAACTTTAAAGTAGACATACAAAGAACCCCACCACAGTATTTTCCATTTAGAATACATTCTTTTGGCACTTCTTAAGAAATCAAACAAGTTTGATGTCCGTCAGCGCTTCTTTCTCAGACTGGTAAGTAAGGAGATGACACAGGTGGCACCGAAGTAAATGCTGCTTTCCCATAGCTGATGGTACACACAGATGCTACCAAGATGTTTCACAGAACAACAGACTACGGGCTCAGTTCAACAACTCCTACTCAAATGAGTAGCCTTTGCTCATATTAAGACACCACTGAAATTAACAGGATTGGAAGAGTATGAACTATTCAAGCAAAGAGCAGTCTTTGTGGTTTGCCCTAAACAAGCACTCCAGAGGGGAAGAAAGCAAGACTGAAAATGATGACTGATAAGTATTTTTTAATATATGTATGTGCACTGGAGAAATGAACAGGGTCTCAGTATTTCACAAATTAGGTTTTCAGCATCTCTTTCAGAATTACTGTTTAATATGAAAGCACTAATGCATTTATTGTTGCTTTTGAAGTGGAAGTCCTCACTGACTTCAACAGGGAATAAAGCTTAAAAGCATACGCCTCCTCCACATGAAAGGGTATTTTTGTTGTTTCTTGATGCTCAATCACTTCCTAACTGACAGAAAGCAATACCAAAATATTATCCAGATTATTAAAAATTTTAAGTGTTTAAATATGAAGCTAAAATATAAGTCCATTTTAGTAACAGCATATATCTATTACAGGAAAACACAGAATTTTTCCATGTTTTCTTACGTTTTATAGCTTGCATCCATTTTCTGATATATTACAAAGTGATTAAATCCATTAAGTATGGAATGATTTCATGTTTTTTTCTTTTATCTCTCCTGAATAAAAACAAGCATTTTTATTGTAACAGTGAGGATGTGGTGCAGTAAAAATTTTCAAGGTCTTTGGGGGAATTAATCGAGCACTTGCTTAATCTTACAGACATGAGTTGGATTTTGCAGTTCTTAGTTACACAAAAGGTGTTGAATGGGAGTTTTGTCAAGCAGTCAGGATCTCAGCCACTAATAACCTCTCAGTTATTTTCTTTTTCTCATTAGCAGTCTAACAGCTAACAGACTAATCTGAAGCTGCTACGGGATGCAAGATGAATTGCAGCACATAAAGCTTACCCTATGAAAACGGGTGAAAAATTGCAGGCAGCATCTCTCACACGGTACTCCTGGTGAGCTCCTGAGCAGGTACCAACCCACCGAGCTGAGGTGCCTCCAGCACAGTGCTGTCACTCGGGTCCGTCCCTAAAATTAGCTCACAGAAATTCAAACGGAGGTGTTTTGAGAAAGTCACTTTGGGATGGTGATACCTGAAGCGGCTCAGGTGCTCTGCTGACTCAGTGAGGGGGTGAGAGGGCTTGATGCCGGGTGGCTTTGCTCTGCCACCTTCCCTAAGTGTACCCACCAAGAGCTTTTCAGGCTGGAGCAATGCATGGCTGCAGTGAGGATGGTGTTGGCCTGCTTTCTCACTGTCCAAGAGAAAGGGAGAGGGATGAAAGGGTGCCATGGGTCCTTCAGTCACCGTTAGGAAATGGGTAGAGCTGAGAAAAAATTGCCACAGCTTCTGACTACAACACATGCGGAATTTGTAAATCTGGCTTTACTAGTTACAAATTTTTACCACAGGCACATGTCTTTCTGCTCTGTAAGAGCAAAGCCTATTGCATGCTGTGCAAGGGAAAACATAACAAATGGATGCTTCAAAAACACTGCCATCTACTCTTGTGAAACAGACTGAAATGAAACATCACATTCTAGTCAGGTTAATTCTGAAAACATATGCTGTTTATTAAATGCCCCTTTACTCCAGTCTGGAAAAATGCCAACCGACCACTGTATTTCATCTGCCCTCCAGAATCCTTCCATTCTGTCTCAACTTAAATCACTTCTAGTACTGTACTTGTAAATGACCTGAAAATCACCTTTTCAGTTATGTTTAAGTAAGGACTATTACAATCACATGTTCTCTGACAATTCAGAGTTGTATTTGCTAATCTGTATAACAGAATCCTAAAATTATGTATGATTCATATATGATTCATAAGACACTTGAATAAAACCATGTCAATTCTGACATTTTTTAGGCTTTCATCTATTTCGGATTGCTGATACCTTCCTGAAGCATTCAAACAAAAGTGTCTTGTAAAGGAATCCAACAAATGTGTGAATATTTTTTTTCTGAAGCTTCTTTTTAGACTCTGTGCAATAATACAAATGAAAGCATGGAAAAGTGTTGCATGAATTACTATTATGTCTACATTCAGAGCTGCATAATTGAGACTTATCAAGACTTAAATGTTTTCTAAATGTAGGAATTTCTTTCAGGAAGAAAAAAGAAAGCAACACTGATCTTCCACTGAAAAGCAGTGTACAAACTGTGAAGGAGTTTCAGAAAAAAATGTGTTTGTTAACATCAGCTAAAGAGAAAATGTCTGCTAACTGTGAAGACAGATGTATAAAATGCTCTCACATGCAAATCCAATAATCATTTCAAAGTGCAGCTCACAGCATTTTTGTATATTTAACCAAGCAATATTATAAATAGAACTCTGAGAACAGCGAGCCCATACAGGACAACTATTTACTACTCCTGTCATCAGAATACACTAATTTACTTTTCCCCAAGCACAGTTTTAATAAATTAACAAAAATATATTTTAAGCCTCCATAAATTTGTTTTCAAAATCATATTCATTTGGAAATAGCAGCCTTGTAACATCGTATTGATCCTTGAGAAGAACAGTATTACTTTTTCCTTAGCTTTATAATCTCTTACAATTGACAGAGCTTTTAAAGAAAGTTTTCTTAAATTGTCAGAACACGTTTATTTTCTTGCAAATTAATTCTTTTTAACTCTTTATGATAGCTTTGAATCCCATAAAGAAAGATGAATTATCACATACTGAGCCCAAGCTGTGAAACAGGAGGAGACAAATAGAGACCCCTACTGTGTTTAACAATGTAGAAGAAATTCCAGACTCAAAAATTTTCTGTCCTTTTTCTCAGCCCACAAAAGCTGTCAGTACGGATTTGAACAGTGGAGGGCACTCTTGCTATGCAAACCTCGGCACTGATCTGGCACACTCGGTTTGATCTATTCAGTAGCCTAAATCTCAGAATTTGTTAAGTAACAGCCACCTGTGGCACAGGCACTAACTGTATTCTGTTAGAAGCATTTGCAGTTTCTAATCTGTGCAGTGAAGCACTTCATTACCTCGAACACTGGCACCTTTCTACGTGTATGCAGATGTGGAACAGATGCAAACTTCACAAATTGTTTGGAATATCTGTGCAAGATATTGCATTAAATAAGACCTGTGTTATGTTTTTCAAAATTATCTAAACAGCTATTTGGTTGGCTGTTATAGCATATCTATACATTAATTCTGGGTTGGGTAGAATTTGTGTACAAATACGCTGGTGTTTGTAGGAGCTAAGTTTATTTGGAACGCATCAAGTTTCATGGGGAAACCTAATAAAAAATTGAGGTCAATGCTTCTAACATAGCCAACATGTAAAAGACATTGAAAAAACAAACCAAAACAAGTAAATTAGAAGAAAGAAGCAGAACACTATATTCTGCATGGATTTCCTATTTTAAAAAGTGTATCATTAACTACATCTTCAACTATGTAACTCTGCAGAATGAAGCCAACCACTGTCCGAACAACCACAGAAACGCTGACAAATTTGTGTTTGGAGGCTCACAATAAGAGAAGCCAATGTGAGGACCCAATCCTGCATCTCCTACACATCTCAAAACTGAGCTTACAAGTACTGGACTCAATGGCACTACTCCTTTGAGTAAAATTACTCATGCGCAGGAGTGCTTGAAAAAGCAAACCAAGAGTGTTCCAACGTCAACTGCGCAGCTCAGTCATTTTGCTCCTTTACCCGTTCCCTGTACTGCAGTATTGCACAGGATAGCAAAGCACACAAAGATCTGAACAGATTAATTAGCTTTCATCATTTGCAGTTTTGGGGACATTACTACACCAACAAAACCATAAAACAAAGTTATCAGATGGCACCAGCAGAAGGGGTCTCCTGAAACACTGGAGAACAAGTCGCTTTTGATTAACTGAAACAAAAATACTGCGGCACCTGCAGGGTTAATTAAGTAGCTCAAGATGCTGGGCTTCACAAAAGGAAACCTTTTTCCTCCTTTAAGAACTGTAAACACTTGTGCTGAACTAGATGGGCATTTGATAAGCTGTACAGCATGTAGCAAACTCAGAGGGATCTCTAGTTAACACTCAAATTCAGTGTTAACACTTAACAGAACAGTGGTAAGCCGTGCTGCCAAGGTCAACTGCACAGATGTACTAATTGTATTATGAGCTTGACATCTAGTGGCCACCCCTGGCAGGGCAAAGCAGGCAAAGGTTAAATCAGCAAGCCTTGTCAAAGCACTTCTAACTACTCACCCTCAGGGAGAGTCCTGGGGAAGCTTTCTGGCACTCTCCAATCCCACCTCCTCCCCGGGATGCAGGCTGAGCTTCGGCAGCAGCCCGCTGTGCGACCACACAGGGCAGCACCCACCCATGCAGCACTCACTTGTGCCTCCTGCACCCACACCCCATGCACCCACCCTGGCTGGCTGGGGGAGGTTAACAGCCTTTCTTCCCAAATATTTTGGTGTGCCTCACTCTCTGTGCCAAAAGTTTGGACATTTTGTGGATTTTTCTTTCTCGCCTAGTGACAGGGTCCAAATTTTTTGGGGGAGTGGTGAAGGGCACCACCACCCCAGTATTAGAGACTGTCAGCAAGAGTTTCAGAAAGGATCTTTCTTAAAGGTTTAGCTTACCCCGTAATAAATGTTTGAATTCAAGTATGCTCACTTTGTGTGCCCTAACTACAGCAAGTATATCTAAAAACCCCGCTCTTTAGTCTGCTGTCTTTTCACTTTTCAACTTAAAAGAAACACGTTTTTTTTTAATATGTTTCATTATGGGTTTCTATCGCCCTTTTAAACAATTATTTTTCTGGCTTTTCCAATTCTGGGAAGAAATGTACTCTATGTCCAACAGCTCTAGAACTGAACCAGCTCCTAAAAGTATATTTTGACCTAAATTCCTTTTTTTAATTAACGGAAAACCCTCACTACATTTAGTGGAATATTTTAAGAGGGCTCAGGAAACAGGATTCTGGCCCTTTACATTGAAATGTACAATTCAATAAAAATTTACTGCTGGAACTAGATTTACTCATGCTTCCTTTGGAAAAAAAAAAAAACAAAAAAACAGCAAATTGCTCTGCTTTTACAAATGCAATATTATGAAGGAAATTATTTTTACATGCTTTGTTTTGGAAAATGTGTCAGTACTTGACTATTTTAATGTCATGTCAGACCTGGTTTATTATCAACAAAAGTGACTGACTCATGTCCTGGCTTGATGGATAGTCAACAGATATGTCTGCCCTGGTTTGACAGTCAACAAAACAAATGAAGGAAAGATATCCACAAAATCTTCTCAGGACTCAAACTATTTTTCAGAAATTGCACTAATATTTGTTATTATTTTTACCTTTTTTTAGTGCCACCCATTTTTTGAATTGTAGCTTTCCCTCTTTCTTAGGCAAGGAGAAGTAATTTTCAACAGCTAAATGTATGCATATTAATGACTTAATTATACAGAATTTAAAGCAACACCTTTCAAAATTTCCTTCCTCCCACTCCGAAAAAAAAACAGCTTTAATATCTACCTCAGGAGATGGTAAGACTTGCTGTAGACCAGCACCACAAGATAAAACCTTACCCAGTTCTGTCTACGTTCATTGTTACACATGTATCAGCAAATTGGCTGATTGTTGTAGTTTCCTTACTATTCCAAATGTTTCCCTATTGGTAATACAGTTAAAAACTGAGTAATTAAAAAATTATACAAATACAGATGTTACTGAGTTCGAATGCTAAGTCTCTACTGTAATAGCAAAACTATTTATACAAAGTTTCAATTACCATTTCTTAGCAAAGGGACAATTCGTAGCAATACTTATTTGGCCTTTATTTTCCAAAACAGTTGCCTCAGAACAAAAACTTGCAAAAAATCACCCAAGTTTTACGTTTACTGAGAGCTGCTTGTGACCTCTCAAGTTTTAAAGGCAATAGTGTCTAACTGATGTGGAACAACCTCTATTTCGTATGTAGGAATGTCCCTCCAAAATTTGTTTTTCCCCTCTGTACATGCAGATAGAGTGAGCACACGCACACGAAGCTGGCTGCTCCATAGCAAACTGTGTCGTAGCTGTAGTGGAGCATGTGTGTCTGTGTACACACTCCAGAAGAATAATGAGAGCAGTCACAAACTGCTCAAAACTGCACAGCCCAATCTCACTTTACCAGGATGAAAAAGATCCATTAGTTTAGACCATGCTGTGTAAGAGTGGGGAGAGAAGCAGATCCAGTATTCAAAAAAACCACTGCAAATGGCACACTAGAAAACTGTTGTTATACAGCTCACTACAAGGTATCCCTTCTACCTCAGACTAAACAATGATACATCCTTGCCAGAAACTTCGCATGAAAAAGTCCAAAGCCTCATTTGTCATCACCCTTTACCAGAATCTCACTTGCACGCTCCAAAAATCACTTTTCAGCATTACAATAAAAACCCTTTTATTATCCCTACTTTCAAAATACAAATGCTATATCCGTGGCTTAATATAAAAATTAATCAGAGTTGAAGCATGTGCATTGTGCCTCTTATTCTGATACATATGTAATCTGTTGAATTAGGCAAGTGTATTAGAAATGTAATTCCAGCTATTACAATGCTTTACATTTACTGAGAAACTGAGATTATTGTATTCTACAGGCAGTCATCTGAGTCCTGTTGCTGCTGGTTTTAAATTATTTCAATCATATCTTCTAATTTAGTAACCTCAAAGTGTTGGGGTTTTTTAAGAGGTATCTTTTGTTCACTCTTCTACAATGCAATTATTCAAGTAAAGTATCACCACCAGCTGTTTTGTTAATACTTCCTTTCAAAATTATTAAAAAAATTGTTTTTAGCATTTCACTTTCAACAAATAATTTCAAATGATTTTGAGTGTAAATCTGTGGTTGATGACATTGCTAATTATCTTCAGATTTCTAACAGTTTCTCACTATCATGACACTGCCCTGTTTGAATGCATTTGTATTGTGCTGTACCCCAAGCTGGCTACAAAATTGCTTGTTCTGATGCTTAAACTTCTGTAGTAATGTTAGCATGAAAGTTCTGGTGAGACCAGTCAACTTAAAATCTGGCCTAATGTTTATCTTCCATTCTGCTTCCCAAACTGCCAGGCTTCTCTCTGCCACTATGAGTGTCCCTCCACTCCAAGGATTATGCTTATGGGACATTCATTTTTAAAAGCTTCACTTAATAGAATCTATTTTGAGGTGATATTAAACACAATTCCATTAAATAAATAATAAGCTTCATTTGTGTAATCTTGTGTTAACAACAGCTTACATTTTTGAAGATAAAACAGCCAAATTAGTGGAAAGGCCACATGTACCAAATAATACTGCTTGAAAAGTTTGCTTTCTAAAAACGACAAATATTCTTGCACAGTGCAAACTATTTTTGGCCTGGTGCAAAATACGTTCAGGAGCTGTAGCAATATCTTGATTACAGCTATGAACAGAAACGAAGAACAGTGACTTGACAAGAAGTGCTTTAATTCACGAGATCTGGAGCGCTCATTATATCTGGCCTATAAAATTGCTTGCAGTATAGCAATCGTTAGGCTTCCTAATATAACATGTAAATGATTTACATTACACTAATGTGCGCTAGATAGCCCTCTGCTCGTGTATCCTGCCTCCACCTCTTTCGCGTTTCTCAAATGTAGTGCAAACCCAACAGCACTACTTTAGCTTGTTAATTGTTAACTATGAAGGGTTTCACTCTATTAATTAAAATATGTTTAATAAAAGGAAACATAGCACATTTTGATAACAGCCTTCTAAGGCTGAAAAGTATTTACATTGTTGCATTTTAGGGCTGCTGTGAAAGCCGACTTTGTGCTATTCAGGGACCACAATAATAACGCTTTAAAATTCCTCACTGGGATGCAATGTAGTCCTTTTGATGGAAAGACTGTCTTTCTCATTCGGCAGAAATAAATCCATTCATTTGATCATGTAGTCATTGAGGGCAATACAAAACAAACCAAGTGTGAGAAATTCTATGTGATGAAGTAAACAAAACAAAACCCCCCCAAAAAGGGGAAAAAAAAAAACATTTCCATGACAAAAAGATTCTTTGTCCTTAATCTACCCACCATATGCAAGCGTTTCTTTTTAGCATATCTCTTGTTCTAATCTCGGGTGACATGGCTACATAGATAAGATTCACAAAACAAAACAAAAAGCTAGTTTAACAATTATATATATTTTTTTAATTTATTAACTCACCAGGAGTGTCATAATGAACTTGTGGGGTTTTGTTTTTCTGTGCTGAAATGGATTCAGAGCATGTAAAAGTTTAGAATGCTAATGATAAATTCTTAGACCTAGGTCCCACCCCAACAGAGACTGAGCTCAACAAACCTTGTTTACATGATAAAATACTAATTCTCACCTGCTTGCCTATATTAGTTGCTTTTACACGACCACTGTTTCCTAAGGAATAAAATAAATGTGGAAAATGCACTGCTCTGCTCCTCCACTGTGACAGAGGGAAGCATTTCTGTGTGCGTCTGTTATTGTCAACACCCAAGTGTGCTTTCCTGAAGCAGGGGCATTAGCCCCTCAGCAGCCCAGGCCAGTGTGGGACTCGCTCCCTGGGTCCCCAAATACCCTGGGAAGGAGCAGGAGGCTTAACGGTTTGCCAGTCTGACAGATGTTTTAACCTGATGAAGTGGATTCACGCTGCCCTAAGCTTCAGGGCTGTAAAGTTCAGATACAATAGTCAAAATCCTCCTTCAACTTTGCTGCCTTTCTCTCCCCACAGATGCAACTTAAAAGTCATTATAGTTTTGAAGCATGAGAATGACTTTTTTTCTTTTTGAAGGGGAGGGTGGGGAGAGAAAACAGTGGAGAGAGGGGCCTACACAGAAAGCAGAAAACACTGGGGCTCTCACTACCTTGTGCAAGGAACTAAGCAAGCAGTGGGCTCTGCGCAAAGAGCAAAAGAAAAACTTTCAAGTGGAAGCTCTCAACTTAGCCCAGGAAAAGTGAGATTGGGCTGCAGCATGCCTTTGCACACTGCAAAGACTAGGATTACACAGGAAATTAAAAGTCAGAAAAAATAAAATAAAAAACAAATAAGAAAAAAAAAATCCTGCAGGCCTTTCCTCGAAAACAAAATACAGCAAAGTGGAAATAAGGAGCGATTACAGCCCGAATCTTTCCTGCTTTGGACACTTGTTCACTAGGAGCCCGGGCAGCCCAGATGCAAGTGTGCGTGTGCCTGCGTGTGGGGAGGGAGCGAGGAATGGCGGATGGACGAGAAAACAACCCTTCCCCACTGCCTGCAGCCGGCGCGACAGGGGCTGTTGGCGGTGGTGGCACTCTGTGTCACCCATCACTGATGATAACTACAGTCGCAGCACAGCCGGGAAGCGAAGGGGGAAAGGCGGCGCACGGTGGGGGAGAGCCGAAAAGCTGCTGCTCAGCCTCCTCTAAAATAACGCAGTCGGCTCCGCTGGCCTTGCCCGCTCCTGCCGGGGTCCCCTGCCCGCCGAGCAACAGGGGGCAGCGGCCGGGACAGCCCGAAACCCAGCGGGCTGCCCGGAAACGCTCCTCCCCGAGGCGCGGGGCAGCCCCTGGCACCGGCCGCGCGGAGGCTGCCCAGGGGGCACCGGGCCCCTACACCCCCCCGCCCGTGGGACCTCCGGGACCCGCAGCCCCTGGCAGGACACCCCGGCTCCGGCCGCCCCAACTTTCCTGCCGGCGGAGAGGAAGGGGGGGACATGGCTCCTGCCCGCTGCGAGCTGCCAGCGGGGGAGAAAAAAAAGGGAACCCCAAAAAATGCACAGCGGACAGGAGGAGGAAGGCGCAGCTCCGGATTGCCGCTCTGCAGCTGCCCGAGGGAGGGCCTGGCCCCGCCGCCGAGCCCAGCCGCGATTCAAGCGCTCGGGAGGCCAGGAGGGAGCTGCGGGAAGCGATGGTTAGTCAGGGGGTGGGCTGCAAAAACTTGGCTAAACTGCTAACTTCTCAGTTCCGCTGCCTCTTCCCCCAGCTGCTCTAATTCCCATTCTCCCGCGACAGAGTAATTGCGCTCCCATGTTCACCATCACCATAAATCCACCTATCTCCATCGGAAACACACTCACAAAAGGAGAGAGAGAAGGAGAAAGAGGCGCCGAAAGCCCTTACCGTGCTCAGAAACTACCTCCGCTTGCAGCTCTTCGTCCGATTTGAGATGCTGGGGTTTCGCTTGCTTTCGACGAGACATGCTGCTAACTGAGCCGTCTTGACTCTGCTTTTTGCAGAGGCATCAGCGACGTGGAGGTGGAAAGGGGGGAGGAATTGGGAACGAGGGAATGGGAGAGGAGGAGTGGGGGCTGCAAATAACTGTTCGCAAATAAAAAGTCGAGTTGCAAAACAAATCAAACAAACAACAGAAAACGCAACCAAAAAAAAAAAACAAACCCAACAAAAAACCAAAAACCAAACAAACAAACAAAAAAAGGCAGCGCTAAACCAGCCAACCAAACTGGGAGGGAGTGCGGGTGAGCGGCGAGCGAGCGGGGGATCAGCCGGGCGGGGTGTGCGCGGTGCGGCGGGGTGTGCGCGGCGGGCTGGGGCGGCTGCGCGGAGCGCGCATGGGGCTCGGTAATTATGATTGTGAATAATGCATGGCGATTAATGGTGCTGGGGGCGAGCGCGGATTGGCGCGGCTCCAGCGGACTCAGGCTGCATATGTAAATGAAGGACGGGGCTCCGCAATTAGCCGCTTCGCTCCGCCAAATGATGCGTCTCCCCGGCACCGGCAGCGCCGCCTGCAAGAGGCACCGGGCGCGGCGGCGGCGGCAGCAGCGGCGGCGGCGGCAGCGACACACACACGCACCACGCAGGAGGGCTCTGTTTTGCACACACTTTACACAACATATGTGCAAGGTTCACTTGTTGGGGGAGGTCACGATCTTCGCTTTTCTTTCTCTCTCCCCCCCCCCCCCCCCCCCCCCGGCTCTCAGTTTCTTTTGCTCTGCTTCGGCTTCTTTGCTTTCTTTTCTGGGTTTTGGGTTGGGTTTTTTTTCCTCCTTTCTTTCTTCACATCACTCTGCGTCCTCTCCTCTTCGTCTCTCTTTCTCCAGAAGTTGATCTGCAAGGCATCTGATTTCTCTGTGTGAGTAATTTCTTCCCAGGAGGAAAAGAAACTTTTGTGTATGCTTTTGCTTTTTTCCTTTCTTTTCTGTGTGCGTGTGTGTTGCTGCGCTCTTCTCCCCCCTTGCTCTTCACATGCTTGTCTTTAGTTCTTCCTCCATCCCGTCTCCTTTTCCGTCCCTCTTTCTCCGTCTCCCCTTCCCGGCTGACTTTTGTTCTCTCCTCTCTCGAAAGCGCACGCACGCACACGCAGAAGACCTTGGGCAGTTTTGTCTTTCACCTCTCCTTCCTTCTTCTTTGTCTTGCAGCTTCTTTCTCCAAGCAGAGACTCCCCGTTGGTGGTGGTGGTCACTTCCTGTTGTCCATTGGTAGGAAGTTTTTTTTTCTTTCTCCCTCTCTCTCTCAGGTTGTAATGACTTTTTGTGACACTCCTCGCCCTCCCCCCCACCCCACCCCCCCCGGCTCAGTCGTGTGTCCTGTTAGCTAATGACAGCGGTCTCTCGTGTGCGCCGATGAGCAAGTCCTTGGTCTCCAGCAAACAGTATCGATCCTCTCGCAGATTTGGGGGTGGGGGGTGGCTGTTGTTGCTGTCGCAGGGGTGATTCCCCCTCCTCTGCCTCGTCTCGCCTCGCCTCGCTCGCAGCGGCGCCGGCAGCCGCTCCCAGCGCGGAGGCTCCCCCGGTCGATGCCTCCGCTCCGTGCCGAGGAGCGGTGCGCGCACCGCGGCCGCTCTCGATTTCGGGCAGATAAACTTTCAAGTTTGGGAGCGGTGCGGGTCACACGGCGGCTCCTCCTACTCTCCTCCTCCTCCTCCGCCTCCCGCGCCGCGCTGCCGGGGCTGCCTCCGGGGCTGCCCCAGCCCCGCAGCCCGATCAGCTCCCGCCGCCGCCGAGCCTCTCTCTCCGCACGCACTTTCCCAACAGCGGCTTTTCTCCCAGGCCCCCCCTTTTTTTGTAAAAGTGAAGGGGGGGGGGAAGGGAGATACTTCCCTCCCCCCCGCTTTCCCTCTATCGCGTTACCGGTTGCCGTGGAGCCGGGCCGAGCCTCCCCCTCCCCGTCCCGCTGCGCCGAGTCCCCTCCCGCCCCGTCCGTCCCCCGGGGAGGCGGGCGGTTCCGCCGCCGCGCAGCAGATCCTGCTCCCCGGCAGCAGCCGCAAGTTGCCGCTTCCCGTCTCCGTCCTTGCCCACCTCCCCCTCCGCCGGGGCCAGCCGGGCTCCCATGGCAGGGACCCGCCGCTAGGATGTACCCCGCCGTCGCCGATCGCCGCCGCACCGAGCTGCACCGGGCAGCGGCCCGCAGTGTCCGCAGCTCCGCGCATGGGTGTGCGTGTGGGGTTTTGAGGCGGGGGGCTCCGCTAGCGGCCCTTGCGATCCTCTTCGCTGTTGTTTTTGTTGTTGTTGCTGTTGTTGATGGGGGTTTGTTTGCCCCCTTTTTTTTTCTTTAACTGTAGTTGCAGCTCGGCCCTTGACAGCTGCTAGCCCTGCTCCCCCCTCTCCTCCCCCCCCCGCCCTGTGCGGAGCGGCCCCGTCGCCGGCCCTCGGTGATCGGTGGGGCGCGGAGGCGCAGCCCACCTCGCCAAGCGCGGGGCGGGGGCAGCTCTGCTCATGGGCCCGGGGATCAGTGAAAGGGATTTCCTCTTAATACCCCCTCCCCAGCCCGTGTAATCCAGCCCTAGTCCTTAAAACACACTAACCCCAGCTTCTTTGGGAGACTCCTCTATGTAAACTTTCCCTGCTGATAGCTCGCTTTATCTGGTGCGTTTTGATACCGCTTTTCTGGGCTCGCGGTTTATTTCCCACTTTTGTATGGGTAGGCAAACCAAATAAAGTTAGAGGCGACAGTTTAGGCCACTCCAGATGGTTTGCTGACATGCATGCCATCGGCGATTTCTGTCGTGCAGGTATTCGTTAGAAACGGGCACGACTCTGAAGGGAAACAGAACTGAAACACCAAACTACAGCCTTTTAGATATTAGCCGAGCACGCTTTTCTGCTCTTCGTTTAGCGAGATGTGTACACGGGACCCTTTTCAATGGTTGCCCTCTTTACAATTAAAAAGCTTGTTCCCCTTCTATAAATTCTGACTCATCTTCTCCCTGTGCTTCTATCCTTGCTGAAAGTTTGGGCTCACTTCGAGTGTCTCGTTTAAAATATCTGGAGAAGATCGTGATAGTCGAAATCTGATGTAATTTTCTAGTATGAAGTGGGTGGGGACGAGCCCATTAATTGAGCATGGGGTTTATTTCCCCCTTTAGAAGTAGGGATTTATTGCACCCGGCGCACAGGAATAACACGTTACGGGTGTGTGCGGTGCGTTTTGCTGTGAACATGGTGCAGGTGAAAGAGAGGGGCTGCGGGCGTTCCTATAAGCCCCCGGCACCGCAGCCGGCGCTGGAGTTGGGGCTTCTCCTGTCAAAGCAGAACGGTGCATTTCCACGACTTGCTTGGGATGAAGGGGTTCAGCTACTCCCTGTTTGACTGGAATGGGAGAGGACGCACTGTAACCTCTCCCAGGCATTTTTACTCAATTGCAGCAGTTCCAGAAATGTGTAAATTTTCATTCGGTCACATTTTGAAAGGGTTTTTTGCTGTTGCTCAGGCAACATTTTTTCTCCTCCCTAAACTTTGGCTTTTTCTATTGCTCAGTGCCTGGTAGTTCCCGTAGGAGCAGACGATTTTTTCGAAGAGCGTTCTAAGAGTGCCTTTCATATAGCGCGATGTGTGAGGAGGTAGCTCATTGACAGCATTATAAAACCAAAACTTTATGCATCGTAAAAAGTAAAATGATTGAAAATTAATATGATTTTGCGGAACGTGAGAGAATCTTTAAGTGGAAAATTAAATAATCCCGTCTTTAATGTTTAATGAACAATGGAGAACACAACAGGCAAGAAAGGCATAATTACCAGATTTGTATCTCTCGACATTAACATATTCTAGGGTTACCAGTGATACGTTTTATGGTTTTATTTTCCCTTATGCCTCTCGCCTTCCCACTTTTTCTCTTGGAGAAAAAACCCGCCGCGATGCGATGCTCGGGGGTCGCTCGGCAGAGCTCGGCCGCTGCCTCTCCCCACCCCCATTTCCCCATCCCCCGGTTCCCTCCCGCCCAGGAAAGCGCGGCGGAGCCCCGGCCGGCACTGCCGGGAGTGGAGCAGGTCGCCGGGGGAAACTTTCTATCCGAGCTGTATGGAAAACCCTGACAGTGCAGAGGGCTCTGGAGGCGAGCGGAAAGTTATGAAGTGATACGCGTCTCCTCCGGCCCCTGCTCTTCCCCCCTCCCACTCCCCCGGCTCCCCATTACACCGCAAAGTTTTCCACGGACTTTTCAATTCATCTCCCTGACTCGAGGGCGAAAAAAAAAAAATAAATATTCAAATTATAATGGGGCATTCGCTGAAGTTGGGCTGTGAAAAAAGCGACCACTGTGTGTGTGTGGGAGGGTCTCAGCGTGGAATGCGGACACCGCTTATCCGCGTAAATCTCAGCCCACCCGCGCGGGTAGCTGCGCGCAGAGGAGCGGGGCAGGCAGCAGCTGCGGGGCCGGCAGCCAGTCGCGCGTGTCCCGGCGCACGCTGCGCCCGCTCGCTTCCCCTCGCCGGGAGCGGTGGCTCCACAGTAACCCTTCAGCAGTGGTGGGGGAGCAAAAGTTGGTTTTCTCTCCGCATTAAATCGCATTCGTGAATCCTCTTCTTCTGCAATGTTGCTTTCGTCGTCAGGAGCGGCACGTTATTATTCTGCCTGTTTAATAATATTATTTACCAACTCGTACTTTATTTTATTTTCTTTTTTTACATTCATGGAACACCAAGTTACGCGTTTGCTTTTAATTTTTATCCTTATTCGGGGTTAATAAAAGCCTTCAGAAAGCTTATCTCCGAGCCTGACCCTACAAAGAGCGTATAAGTAGTTCTGTCTATACTTACCCTTTATACAAGGTTGTTGTTCTTAAAACCATCAAAGTTACCAGTACGCAGATAAGATGGCTCTGACGTTTCGTGCAACCCATCTGCTGTCTTTTATGGTTATTATTTTGCTCGGCAACTTTATTCGAAGGGGCGTGCAATTATTTAGACTTTATTTTCTATCATCTCCTACTTTTCCTGGCAGGCTGAAGTATCATCTTCACACCCCCTTTTCGCACCACAACTTTTGTTTGAGGACCCTGGGGTTAAATCCGGCATGATTTTGCCTGTCTAAAGCTGCGACAACTGGCCGCTAATTCGTTCTCACACGACCAAAGATATTACCATACTAATATTATTATTGGTAAGAAGAGGTAATTGATAACACCACCTGCCACTCTGCAGCAATCACGATGATAAATGTTTCCATCAGAGGGAAATCTGTGCTTGGTCTACCACAGCCTAACCCAAACAGCATGTCAAATGTCAATTATAAAGATGTTTCTTTCCTATTACAATTTTTTGTGGAAAGCAACTGGCCCCACCATGAGATTTATAGAACCAGTCTACAGCACAGCAGAGACTAAACGTTTTGCCTTAAACGTCTCAGTTACTTTTCCTTTTATTTAATATCATGCCACCCTTGGATCTAAATAAACATCGATTCACATACACAAAAGCTTATGTTCACACTTAACAAACTCCAATTATCATCCACTTCTGTTCTTTAGCCTAACAGATGATACATTAATTTAACCAACATTTTTAAATACTTTGTGGAGTATTTGTAGTACACTTAGCTATGGGGGTATTATCAGGGCGACAGCTCTTTAAGCTCATACATACGTGTCATGTACACAGAGAGTGCATGGGTGCTGTGTATATTAAACCACTGTATCTGTATTGCAAAGCATGTCTGTCAGCACAGACACCAGGAAGTACAGGTAGGAATAGAGCTTGTATATAAAATCGGTGCTTTTAGCCCCTTTGCAGAAATCTGTATGCTTCCTAAAATGATAAGTGACAAGATATTAAAATGTATATATATATATGCATGCCACACACACAAACGATGTAATATCGTTCACTAACTCTAGCTCTATAGATAGTGCCGTCAAGTATAAAAACTTTCATCCCCTTGGCTACAGATATGCTCAGAAGATTATTATTAGTTTGTATTAATAGATGCAGGCCTCAAAAGACGAAATCAGCTATTGATAATTGCAAGAAGTATACAGCAGCTACTGTATCGATCGGCTTGTCCCTTATTCCCCTGGTATAGGAGAGATAAGAAGACACACTCTTTAGTGCAATATAATTTCTTTTGACCTATCTGCTTGCTACAGACTTATGATGAATAGCCGGAGTGGTTAAAGTCCTTTATCACGAAAGTTACCCCTTGATATAATATTGATTCTTTATAACTAGCTCCAAACACAAAAATCAAACTGTCCACTTGACCATCATCATCATCAATATCATCACAAAGGCTGCGGAATAAAGATCAGCACAGGACTGAAAACGCTTTCTATAATCTGCCCACCTAATCTTTATTTGCTGATGATGAAAAGAAAAGGGGTGTGAGTGTTTGCGCGGGTGTGCGCGCCGCGGGAGCGAGCGGAGCGGGGAATGTCATCTGAACAAATAATAACAGTAAAGAAACAAATTAGGTTAAGAAAAAGACCGTTCAGCCTGCTTCAAAAGAAACCAAGTGATGATCACCGAAGTTAATGATCACGCTTCGAAGCCCCGTTCTCCTGGAAGGAAGGGAATCAAGTGTGGAGAAGGCCCGACGTGATACTATATCATTCCCCCCCCCGCTTCCCCCCCCGCACCCCCCCGCCTTTCCCCTCCGAGCGAAGCGGTCTGCGGTGAATACAGGGAGTTATGTAAGGAGCAATCACGGCAAGAGCGATACCAGGCGGCATTCGCCTTGATTATAGTCGGGGCGAGCAAGTCGGCTTCTCAGTTTGTCTCCTTTCGCCGATCCACGAAGCGATCCATTATTTATTTCCAGATCACCTGGTGATCCGTTAGGAGAAAAAAAACGAGATGCCCCACAGGGGAAAAACATGAACAGCTGATGTTTGGGTTGATGCTTAACGTGCAGTATCTGTAGGGCGGTGTAGAAAAGAAAGAGTATAATCCACATGTACATTGCCTTAAATTAACGGTATTTCCTTTGCCTCCCCTCTCCATAGCACCAGCATGCTTTTGCTCAGTGTTGTATTAGCACAATCACCAGTAATTACAAGCGTGTGTAGAATGGAAGAATGAAGATTGGGAAGGTGGGAGGTAGGACGTGATTCCCCTTTGGAGCAATCAGGACTGGGAAAGGTTTCATTCCATGCAAACGGTACGTTGATCATATTTAATGGGCTGGTTAGCCTCGCATACAGCCGAGGTGCCGTTTCAGCACAAGTTTGCGCTTTTCAGGCGAGGAGGGGAGGCGGGGGAAGGGAAGGAAAGGGAAGGGATGAAAGCTGCCGCGGCAGCTGAAGTTGTATTTACTCTGTCCAGCGCCCCGAGGGAGGACTGCTCCGGGGAGGATTTGCTCTGTAACAGGGACACCCTTTGGGGGACAACGGGTTGGGGGGGAAGCGCCGGGCAGACCGAGCAAGTGGCGGCCGCTCCAGGGGGCGAGCCGCCTGCGCAGCACCGCCGAGGGGAGCCGGGCCGAGCCGTGCCGTGCAGGGACCCGCCGCCGCATACCGGTGGCTCCTCGGGACGCGCCGAAGTGCGGCGGCGTTGGCTGCAGCCGCCTGCCCGCCCGCCGCAGACACGCGTGCGGCGGAGGTGGCCCCTGCGCGGCCGCACGCTGCTGCGGAGGTGCCGGCTCTGTGACACCCCGGCTACCCTCCGGGGCACCACTCCGCTGCCGCCGGCTTGGGAGGTTTCACTACCCCGCCAGCACAGCCTCAGCCCGGGGAGCCCTGGGGGAGCCGCTCCCCCCCACCGGCCTTTTCCCGCGGAGCGGGACTTGAAGGGAGAAAGAAGGGGCCGCTGTGCGGCGGAGCGCGGAGCTCCCACCCGCGGCGGTGGCTTAGAAGGGGTCACGAAGGTGGCGGCGGTGAGACCCGGAGGCTTCAACACTGGGAGTCGGGATCAGGCGCTGGACCTTCCCCGGACCCCCAACCCGCCGCTGTAGCGGGGCCAGAGCCCCCCACCCGTGGGAGCGACAATAACAACAATTACTGTCATCGCACTCCCATCCTTCTCACAGCGGAGGCTTCTCTCGCCCTACGAGCGGCACGTAATTATGTGTTTTGAAAGCTTTCCTCCTTCCCACTAAGTCTTGAGCACCCTCTCACTCCTCCTCCTCCCCCCACTGAAATAACGCACTGGATCATCGAAAAAAAGAGGAGGGGGAAAGGACGTGATAAATATCGAGATCCTGTGAGGCCCTAGTAGCTGTTCATCAGGTCACACAGACGCACACCCCTGCTGATGAGTCCCCCATCCCTAGCAGATATCTCAGAAGAACTGTTCACTGACCTTTGCAGTAGATATTGTTAGAGAATGAAATCAGTCAATCAAAAAAAAAAAAAAAAAAAAAAAAAAAAAAAAGGCAGCCTTTTGTCCAGGTTATGACACACAACTTGAAATTAATTATAAGGCAGGCATTGCAAGTGCACACAGGGGAACAGAGGGTATTCTTAAGATTTCAATGCTTTCGGGGATAGCAAGAGGCAAGGTTTCTCAGCAGATGCAGTCTAACACGTGGTGATACCGGATGATGACAGAAGTTAAAAAATGAGGAAATGGAAATAGGCAAGTACATGATGCTGGCTGGTGGGAGAAGGGAAGAAGGGCGCTTTCACCCTTAAGCTACTGGTACATAGAAAAAGTTGATCAAATGATGATGGTCGATGTTTTTTTTTGTTCAACAATGCAAATCTTTACTATGACCTAATGATATATGTGCTATTGAACTTCACAAAATGCATTCATGCTTCTGCTGGCAGGTCTAGGTGTAAGAGTTGATGACTAACAAAAGTAATATAGATTAGAATCAATTCCCCTTATCTGGTGACAAAAAATAACATCGTGTCAGCACTGTATACATCCTATCGTCGAATGACACAATATAATTTGATTAGGTGAATAAATAATCAGGTATGTCCAGATATATAGGTCACCTACTTGCAAATTAGATTACCCTGCTTGGGTACAGGCAGCACCTGATTAGGAAACTGCTTCTATGTCACTCTAGCTTCCCTTTAGAAAGAGCCTCTGATATTTTCAGATGCAAGGGGTTTGAAAATGGTTTTAAATTTTTTCAAATCCTTTATGTGTTTTCACACTTGCATGTAACATTTATGCAGTCTGTGTTAGAGATACCACCTTTAATACCAAAGCTACGTGAGTTGTCCCTATTTCTCTGCGTATTTGCAAGTTTTAAGTGATAGCCCATGTGCTATGATCTGAAATAAGGATAGCTGAAATACAATCTTTTTGAAAACTAAGCAGCATGCATTTCCATAAATGATTTTGGCTAACCCACTCTGACTGCACACCCATATCAATAACGGCAATGTGAGAAAGAATAAAGTGTTAGATAAGGGATCATGGAAACATTTAAATTCTGAAGTCCACTCTGAGGAAGATGGTCAAATCTCAAGATAAGTATGTTGGCCTTTCGATGTAAACTGTTATCTCAACACTATAGAAACAGGGGAAAGCTCTATGTGCTAAGGCTCTTGAAGGCTGGGGTTTCTGCTGGGTTTGAATCTTTTTGGACACTACTGGCCAGGAGGATCTGCAAAAAATTTTCTTGGCATTTTACTTTTCCCATAACTTGTGAATTTTCACAAATTAAGTATGCAACATGCTGGAATGCATTTTGCTGTGAGATGATGTATGTTAGTTCATATAGGGCTAGAATCACTTGGAGATGTGTGGAGAAACGGGAAAGAACAGAAAGCACAGTCTATAATGAACACTTGGTAAAGAAGTGCTATTAAAAGGAAGAATAAGAGCAGTTTGGGAAAATAGATAGGAGACTGAGCCACTTGAGTAGTAAGAGAATAGTGGTAAGGGCAAAAAGGTGAAACAGAGATGATGAGAAGGAATATTACATGGGCAGAGAGAAGAGGCCAGTGTGTGACTGTGGAGAGAAAAGAAGTGTTTTGGAAACATTAGCAC
Source organism: Psittacula echo (assembly GCF_963264785.1). Classification (NCBI taxonomy): domain Eukaryota; kingdom Metazoa; phylum Chordata; class Aves; order Psittaciformes; family Psittacidae; genus Psittacula; species Psittacula echo. Next base: position 62,431,937 of record NC_137737.1, read on the forward strand.
AGAGTTCACAGAGGTTAGCAAATGAGAAATTGCAGCCTTTATTTTACATAAAGACTTATGCAAGGTGGGATTCTTAAAAAAGCTTTAGACTGTAAGTAATAGAACAAGATTCTGGAGGATTTAGGTACATCAGACCTGTGAATCCTATTTAAAACTTTTCTTCTTTGAATGTAGAACAAAACATCAATTTGTTTGAAAAGTTTCTAGGCATAAACTAGCACAAAGGCTACTATCTGAAAGGGCAGTGTTGCTCTCAGTGGACATGACATTGACATTATTAAAATGAAAGAAAAACAAAAATAAAAGGCATTCTATGCTGACACTTTGCTTTTCTTTCCAAGACCTCCATCACAGATAGTGAGTCATATTGTGTATCCTTTGCATATATTTTTTTTATATATAAGGCACACCTTTTAGTTTGAACTGCTTATACGTGGTCATACAATAGCATACCTTTTCAAGTATGTGTATTTGATTCCTTTGCTAATGACACCTGACAGCACTTTCATTCAAGGTAAACCAAAATGGCAGTGGTGTTATTGACTTTCTGTGTTTGGTTTCTTTTTCACCACTGAAGGTGGTGGAAGGGTGATAGGGGGAGGGACTCAGATAAAATTTATAAAGTATCACCTTTGGGTAGCAAACATTTACTGAAAGAGTGCAATAATACTCTCAAACTCCTGATTTTGACCATTATAGCAAAATTTCTGCCGTTACTGAGATCAAAATCAATTGATCAGTCAATCATCCTGCCTGCCTCTGTCTGCTAAAAAGAATGATACTGCACGATCTGTTCTCACTCACCTTTGTGAGAATAAAGGAAGAATAAAGGAAGAATTTCCCTGTTTGGAATCTGTCTCCTGAATGCACCAGCTTTTGTACATGCACATGCATGTATACAGAATCATAGAATCATTTAGGTTGGAGAAGACCTTTAAGATCATCAAATCATGTATGGATTTTTAATAGCTGTAAACAGAGCTATAGATGTATATCCATATAGATCTGAAAATGATACTTGCACAACTTTATTCTCTCTCTCATGCACAGGGCTTGATTTCAAAGTAACTTAATTCAGCCATGCACACCTCTTCACAAAAATGATTATCTTAATCTAAGCAGTTGTTTGTAGCACCTACCTATGACAGTAGCTATGCTGTTTTTTCCTCTGTCAGGTGCAGAGGAGGATCTGTGGTTGAAAGAACCATCTTTCCCCACAGTGGGAGATTTCTGGATCAAGTATATTTATTTTTGTGTACTCTCAAAGAAAATAAATGCATCCATATGATGTGTTACAAGCACAATTTCCAGATGGAGAATGTGACTCTCAGAGAAGCTGTATTAAATTCACAAAAACTATGAATTCAGTGCATTAGGTAGATTTCTGATAAATTTACAAATTGTATTGTATTCACGGGTAGGCTAGAGAGGAGCAGAGATCCAGACGAACACAGGAGAGATGAATCAGAAGGATGTAGAACAGCCACTGATCACTTATGGTTAAAAAAATCCTCTATGATGGACAATGTAATTTTCCAGTCAATATCAGCAGTGTTTCTGACATTTCTCTAAAGCACCTGGTGCAGGCCAATGCCACAGACCAATAAAAATAAGCCAGAAAACAGTCCTGTGCCAGCATGACAATTTGTATGTCCTTCTGTTCTCTGGCAAGCGTGGATTACGTCTGTATCTCTCTGGTGCTTCCTCTTGTCTGCTTCCCTGTCTCTGCTTCCATGAGATCGTCAATAGTATTTTCACTTAATAGATCAGCCTCATATAACCCAGTGCAAGTTACTCTTTGCAATAATGTTCATTTTTAATTGTGGAGGAGACTAGAAGAGGAAGAGGGAAGCTGCATAGGGGATGGAGGGACTGCTGCAGTGGCAGCCCTGTCCTGCAAGTCTTCTTTCTGTGTGTCAAACCCTGCCTTGAAGCATAAGGCTGATCACTTAACTGCAACACAAAGCTGGTTAGTGAACTTTATCATCTCCCAGAGCACAGAATGGGGCTAACGCTCTCCTGCCTTGCAGGTACTGAACATTAATTCATGCTGAAAGGTGGACATTGCCTGAGTGTGGGCAGTACCATGCACTGAACCCAGGCACTCCTGTCAGGAAAGGGACAGCTTGGATGCTCCATTCTTCCCTGCACAGAGCACTAACAGCAGTCCTCTCAGTTCATCACCAAAGAGCTGATTTATGCAACGGGTTTGCTTTTGAGGAAGCAAATCCCTCTTGTAAGCCTTGCTGTGAGACACTGACATGCATGCAAGTTAGGTAGTCTTGTTGTGTTATCTTCATGTACTTAAGATCCATATAATTTATTTTAACGGTCAAATACAGGACAGCCGAGGTGGTGCCACATATGTGTTCTGCATTGTCTGTTTCATTAGCTGAGTTGTTTAGGCCCTGCTGTTTTCAGAGAAAGATTTTGTATTTGACACATCATGCTAATATCAGTCATTAGGCACAACTACATGTGATTGGTGCTCTATAAATACCTATGCACAAGTGGTTTTCAATTGTTGCTGTATAAACACCTACCAGAGATAGCTCTGCAGTGGCCAGGAAACAAATGAATCAGACTGTCCTACAGAAAGTGCATGGAAGTCGGTAGTGAGAGAACACTGTTCTAGGCTCTTTGCAGATGCAATGGGGGTGTTGGTCGATGAGAAAATGAACATGAGCTGGCTTCAGTGTGCGCTGGCAGCCCAGAAAGCCAACTGTATCCTGGGCTGCATCAAAAGGAACGTGATCAGCAGGTTGAAGGAGGTGATCCTGCCCCTCTACTCTGCTCTCGTGAGACCTCACTTGGAGTATTGTGTGCAGTTCTGGTGTCCTCAACATAAAAAGGACATGGAACTGTTGGAACAAGTCCAGAGGAGGGCCACGAGGATGATCAGGGGACTGGAGCACCTCCCCTATGAAGACAGGCTGAGAAAGTTGGGGCTGTTCAGCCTGGAGAAGAGAAGGCTGCGTGGAGACCTCATAGCAGCCTTCCAGTATCTGAAAGGGGCCTGCAAGGATGCTGGGGAGGGACTCTTCATCAGGGACTGTAGTGACAGGACAAGGGATGACGGGTTCAAACTTAAACAGGGGAAGTTTAGATTGGATCTAAGGAAGAAATTCTTTCCTGTGAGGGTGGTGAGGCACTGGAATGGGTTGCCCAGGGAGGTTGTGAATGCTCCATCCTTGGTGGTGTTCAAGGCCAGGTTGGATGAGGCCTTGGGTGCCATGGTTTAATGTGGGGTGTCCCTGCCCATGGCAGGGGGGTTGGAACTAGATGATCTTAAGGTCCTTTCCAACCCTAACTATTCTATGATTCTATGACTCCAGTTTCAGGGAGAGGTGGCCTCATCTCCAGAACCTGGGGATTCTGCAGGTGCTGCTACAAGTATCAAAGACTTCTGCAGCTTTGCCTGGCTTCTAGGTAATGCAGCATCAATGGACATGGACAGTGTAGTTTCTCTACCAGCTTCTCCTGCATAGGGGGGACCAGATTAGGAAAAAGGGTCTCCTGGAAAGCTTGGTATTAGATGGTTGAAATAACTCCTCAGAGGACTTCTGCCATGACTGATCAGTGAAGTATGGAGTCTGCCCATTCTTAGCCTCATCACTGAAGTTCTGCTCTCACTGACAGTTTGTCCTATACCCTCTAGTGTCTTTCCAAAACATCTTCAAACCTACATGAAAAACCTTTAGTCACAGATAGGCTGGCCTGTGTAGGGAGTGATTAGAAATGAGGTTCAGATTGTCCTTGTGATGCGTTTTTCGTATTTTCGCACCGAGCACGCAAGCTAAAACCAGAGTGGTGGCCCTTCCTGTAAACTAAGGGAGAGGGACATTCTTCACCTTAATGCAGGAACCATGAATTATACCTCCAGGTGAATTGGTAAGAACAAAAAACAGCGAAAAAAAGATTTTTACTTTGTTGATACAGCTTTGCTAAGAAATCTTTCAGTCCAGGCCAGGTGGAGACAGGAGCTCTGACTTGGGTTGGCTGGATAGTGAAGACAAGCTCTGAACTGCTGTACACAAACGGGAATCTTCAGTGCTGGTGGTGTGTCAGTCTGGCCAAGAAACTGTTCTTGGGCTGGCTACTCAGGCTGTTGGGAAAAGTGTCTTGAATCTAGGTTTTGTTATCTAGGTGTTCCTGCTCTGGCAGGGGGATTGGACTAGATGATCTTTTGAGGTCCCTTCCAATCTCTAACATACTGTGATACTGTGAATTCAGTTGCTGAATGCGAAATTTAGTCCTTAAAAGTGAGAGGTGTTGGAGGTTAGGAAGTTCAGGATTTCGTATGTATGAAGAACAGCAACACCTTAAACATCTTAAACAGCAACATCCTCAAACATTAAGGGAAGGAAGCAGTAGGTTGTACCAGAAGTGATGATGATGATAAGGGAAAACATACCAATGCCCTCTAATTTGCCACAGAGTTTGCACAGGGTCAAACGTATTCCTGCTTACATAAGTCAGTAGTCCGGCACCCCTAATTATTTGGATCTGTTGATTTCAATGAGAATTGCATCCTGATATAACATAGAATCAAATTTGGCAGTTTACATCAGATTGGTGTAAGTTACAGTCATTCTGAACATCTGTTGAATCACGATTAAGTATGATTATATACTTCACCCCCTATAGTCATTTCCTTACCTAATTATATCCAACCACTTCATATGCCACTATCGAATTTGCCCAGGTATATTTCTGAGTCAGTGCTCCTGTAGCTCTGAAAATGCTATGATGTTGAGACAAGGAAGTACGTTTTTAAATTAAGAGCAATTTACAATATGCTAAGCTTTCAACATTCCATTAAATAATAAAGTTATGAGAAGAAAATCCTTTTGCAACTCCAGGGAGCCACTGATGGAATAATCTGCAAATAAGATTAAAAGATTTCAGTACAACTAAGATTGGCTTTCATGACCTTAAATGTCATCCGCATCAGATTTAATTCCAAACACTGAATTTTTCCTTTTTCATTAGTCAGGCCAAGACAGAGATCATCATGCTATATCATGATGTAGAAGGTATTAATATGTGAATAATGCTTCATTTTCTAGAAATAAATACTGCTCGATTTATATTTCCATTTCAACAGTAAAACCTTTGCTGTATAATGTATGTAAAGCTCCCACCTGCAAACATGATTATTCTGTGCTGTTCACATCACATTTTTATGCAATCAATAGTTTGTCATGACTTGCATATTTTTCAGTTCCCCTGGAAATTTGCTACATTTTAATTCTGACTGAATAAAGAAATCTTTCTTACTATCCAAGTGCATTTTTGATTAGTAAGTAGACATTTACACATGAAGAGCAAATTGGATGAAAGAACTGTTCTCCTCCCCCTATATATCACCAAAATGATTTAGCCTAAGTGAAACTTCAGTTGTACATTAGAAAGTCTCAGGAGGGGTGAAGTAAAAGGAAGAATTACTTTTTCTTTTGGCAGTAAAGCAACCATTTAATATGAATTAATTTCATAGAAAACCTATTTTTGGGTTGTGCATGGCTAAGCATATTATCTGAAGCAATTTTACAAAGTCTCCTGGAGTATTACTTGGGTTTGGCCTGAAGAGCTGATACCAGAGTTTCCAGGTTGACCACCTGACAAAATTGTGTTAGAAGATAATCGTGAGAAGGTTTAATCAGATTCTTTCCAAGAAAAGATTCAGAAATATATTACGGTCACTACTAAAATGATTGCTTTGAGTGTGGTATGGGTTTGTATTCTTTCTTGTTGTACAAGAATATGAAAACTTAGTCCAGCATTACGTTTGCTGCTTGTTTAAGAAGGATTTCAGTTGGCAGCATCAAACCACCCAATGGAAAAAAAGCAAGTTGCAGAACTCTCCTGCAAGGTATCAGTTACAGAGACCTCCATTTGTAGTAGAAGGCTAGTAAGGCAAAGACATGAAAGGGCTTCAGACCCATCAGGCAGTATGGGAACCAAGATCTTGGTGTGACTGGAAATCTTGTTCTTGACCTTGGGAGGCTAGGATGCCTGGATTTCTAAGGGGATCTTTCCTGGTGGGCAACTCTCCATCAGAACCTGGTTTAATTAGGATGTATCAAACTGGGCATGTTTTCACAAAAAAATTATTTTGTTTTGATAAATGGGTGTTTTCTGATAAGGCTTGGTGCTGTCAGAGCATTCTTTATCAGTGTTGGTAAAGTTCTTGTAGCCTTGTTATGAGTAGCTGTGATACTACCTGCTTTTTATTCAGATGCCATAGCTTTCATCCATTCCAAGCATCTAGAAAGGTGCTTGCCTATGTTGGATGACAAATACAGATGTGACATTTCTGCCTGATGTGGTTTATGCACCAGCCAGGTACATGAGAGTTCCAAAATGCACTAATGGGTATGAACTTAGACAAGGCAATAATGAAGTCTGACTTAGGACTTGAGTGTTCTAGCTGGCTTCTGCAGATGTTCTCTAATGCCAGCACCTATGTTTATGTACTCCAGCTTTACAGATACTTTCTTTGATGGATCATAACAATCCCAGTGACACTGTGATGCTCCTAAATCTCATCACTTAGTATTCTAGCAAGAACCAGTTAGAAGTAGATTGACCTGATTTGTTCAAAGTAGAATATATGCTTCTAAATCAGCATTCAAGGACAAATCCTCAGCTGGTGAGAATATATGAATGAAATGTATTTACAAGCATTATTTGATCACTTACCAGGCTGAATTCATGACAACCTTAAGAAATACTTTAGCATTATTCTCCCCTTTGCATTTCAGATGCGATTGAGGCCAGGTACTGAGAACACTTTTTCCAGTGAAAATTGGTCAGCACAACCCATGGGACATTCCTTCAGAGGTGCCTAGGGCACAAAGCCCTTCCTTGTACTGAGGCAGATGACAGTAGAAGTTGTGTCTCCTGAAGTTCAGCCTGAATTGTCACCAAAAACCCACTCTCTTGACACTAACCTGTTTCATTTTGTTCTACCCTGAAGTACCATCCAGAAGTGAAATTCAGATGAGGATGTTTGGCACCATCTATAATAGTGGTTCAAATAACTTTGTGCTCTCTGAATTTGCTTTCACATGCAATTCCATATATCCTCAATAACTTGTAAATCCTCATGTTTTGGAGCTGCCCTTTTTCCTTCTCTGTTTAACACATGGTACTCACTCCAGCAGCCAAAGTTATACAGGAAGTGTGATCTGAATGGAGGAGCAGGACGTACTCTGTGAAGGACACCTAGTTGTGAAAACTTCAAAAGTTTTTTCATTAGAACGATTGTATGTTGAGTTCTTTCTCTTTTCCTTGTGTATACATAGAGCAGAAAGAGGTGACTGGTTCTCAGTGACACACTGCTCAGACTGTGATATATAAAATTCTTAAAAAGTTAACAGGAGTTCAGTTATAAAAGCAAGTGAACAGACCTCTGACACATGTTATTACAGAAGGGCAGCACAAGGCATCATGGCAATGGGAGAGAGAATTTGGGTCTTTATAGGACCCACCTATGATCAACATGACTGAAATACAAGTCCTATATGTAGAATATGTATCAATTTCATTAATGAGGACAGTAATGATACACCATAGCACAGGACCAGAAGCAAATAAGCAACATTGCAAAAGATGCAAAATCTGTATTTCACAGGAAACTTCAGGATTTCAAGATTTATTTTCTTTCTGAAGCAGAATAAAATCAAATCACTATAAGTGACATTTTCAAAACAATTTAATTTTAAGCCCCAGGATTTAATCTCAATTTAAAATATAATGCAATCTGAAGGAGTAATTTCAAAAATGAAAAATGGAGTCACTGTTCTGAAAAGGTCAATGCAGGGTATTTGAACACTACTGAAGAAGTTGTAACTGTTTTTCAGATTTTGTTGAAGTTGCCACTTTTGTAGAAGAGCTTTGTTTTCAATCAAACAGCAGTTTTCCATTGAAAAAAAACCCCATGCGGTTGGAAAAGTTCCACTCAAGGTAGCTGAAGCATGGGAGGTTTGTAGATAAGGAGAATATAATTAGCTACGATAAAAATTTTGTCAGAAGGCTGAGGCTAAGAGTTCTCACACACTGGATAAATACCACTGCACTCCTGAAAAGAGGATGAGCCACTAGGGCTGTTATTTTGCTTTTCTTCTGAAAGCTTGGTACTATTGTACTACATCAGTGTCCTCCCTGCCTAATCACACTGCTTTGACACTGACACAGTGGGGATGAGGAAAGAAGACTGCTTAATGGGGACCTATTTTTGAGAGAGGACTTGATCACATGCTCTGTTTTTGGTGAGTTAGGAGTTACATTGATGTCCGTGGGACAGCTCTGGCAGCAGAGGCTGGAAGTCAGCAGCAGCACTGCTGAACTGCCTATATTCTGCTCTCTTGGACATCTCCTTCCCAAAATGTGATCTCACAAGATCATATTGAGGATGGTGGGATTGCAATTGATTTCTGCAGTAGCTTTCTTCTTCTGCTGACAAACAAAACATAATCAAAAACATATCTGCTAGAAATACTACACAAATGTAAATGAAAAAAACATTTATCTCCCATTTTGAAGATGTTATTGTTCAGGATTTTCATCTTTTCAATAGGTGACCGGAAGTGTTGATATGCAGCTCTGCAGTGTATTTTGCTAAGGCAAGAATCACTGCCTTAAGGCAAACTTCTTAATCTTGTTGATTTTAAAAGGCCACACACTCATTCTCAGAATGTGAGATCTTCCTTCACAATGCCCAGAAGCACCAGAAAGGAGCTGGGGTAGAAGGCAAACAATCTCGTCTGCTCAGATAAGCAGCATAATGGAGACTAATTGGCCCAAATATTACTGCTCAATTTCTCACTCAAACTCATTTAGCTAACAAGGCCAAAGCCCACTTTCATATTGAAAGGGTAGGATTACTTTTTATTAAGGAAAGTATGGCTCTACTTCTTTCTTATCGTTATTTCTACCAAAACAAAATCTTCACACTGAAGATTACTGCATTCCAATTAGCATCACACTTTGCAAGGGAAGCATCCAATCATTGTGAGAAAATTGTTTTTCTGCATTAAACTAGCTCTCTGTGGAGGTGTGGTGTTCATTTTTCTTTGCTTTTAGAGCTGGCATAAAATGGATGCCAAAAATTTATATAGGTTCAAAACTCAAGCGCAGTTAGTACAGAAGAAAAATTCACCAAGGGCTATTAAACATGAAACCTGTGGTTTTAAAGGGTTTTTAAGGGTTATTAAACATGAAACCCAGGCTGTTTTGAGACACAGACTGTTGGAAGATGTGTTGCGATGACAAGAAAGTGTGGTGTTTGCCCAGCCCTCTTCCCTAAACGTCCTTTCTCTCTGGAGAAGACTGAAATTACAGGGCTAAAGCTGCATCTTAGAAATTAACAGATAAAATATGTTTTAGTGTGGCTGCAAGAGGCAGTTCCTATAAATCTGGAGGTTCTCAGCTTAGGCAGCCTCTCACCTGCTGCTGTATCTTTAGCAATGTGTTTTTATGCTGGTAAGGTCCACATGTAAGCAACAACAGGTTGTTGCTGCTTGTCTGCAAAATAGCAGTTGATTGAATACTTGCTGCAGGTATGTAGCAGTGCAAAGTAAAAAACAAACAAAACCCCAACCAAGTTCCTGAAAATGAACTTTCCTAAAAAATGAAATTCCTCACAAGTCCGACCTGAGTGGGGCACAGGAGCAGTCTGTTTGAGCTGGGACAGCGGTAAATTGTTAAAACATGCTAACAGGACTACAGGCAAACCATCAGCCTCCTCAGCTATGACATGGTGAAAATGTCATAGTGAAGCTGAGTGGTAGGACTTTGCATTTCATTCAGTCGACTGAAACGGATGCTTCTCTGTGGCCTTCGATTCCTTGGCATTTTAGGATTAAAAATGCCTCTAAATTAATGCCCTAAGTTAAAAAAAAAGCCCTTAAGTTTTCTAATTTTGCAGTCTGTAAGGAGTGTTTCTAGGACTTCCAGGCTGGCCTCACAGTCTGTCAAACACAAGCTGATATATTTTCATTTTACCTGGATGAATGCACACAAGTGGTACTTGTGGCCTGATTTCATATTCTCATTGCTGCTCCTGTTTGCCTGAGAAAAGAATCACAGTGCTTCTCTCGTCTCCACTGATGCATTAGGTACATCATGAGGCATTGGTGGAGTCTGAATGTAAAAGAAATCCAATGAAATAGTCTTTCCTCTTTCCCTATGCAGAGTGATGACTGGAACCAATAGAAAATTAACTGCAGGTGGCTCAAAATCACTGACACTTTATTGCCTGCTGATTTCTCATTGGAGCACCTCAGCCTCCTTTCATTTACACACATTTCCTCTTTTCTAATGGAAGGGGCACTTAGGAGCAAATAACTTTTCTGTAAATTGGGCCATATGTCTAGTCCTCAAGGGGCCCACAGTTTCAGTCCTCATCTAGAAATTTCAGAATAAATCAGAATACGACGATCCCTGCACTAGAAGCACTTTACTGAGTATGTGAGAGCTTTTTCCTACAAATGGACTGACTACTTGAATTTGAAATCTTTTGCTCATCTGGAAAGTCTCCGATCCAGTATCTGACAGGAGAAATGTCTCTCTTATCCCAATCTCAAAAGACTTTCTTACTAGATCTTTTCCTGGAAACATGTCCAGCAGAGTGTCACTAGCCATCATTTTTCAGTCTAGCCGGCAGTCCCCCTTTTCATTAACTTGGCTTTCAATAGATACTGTTTTAGGTGAATATGAAGCCCTCCTGTGATAACAAAAAGTACAAATGTAATAATATACATTGCAATATATTTTCAACCCACCAGAGCCATTTCCTCCTCTTTTGTTGCCTTTTATGACCCTGTTGTCATTTGGAATAAACTTTAATTGGGTCATTTTGTCATCCGCTGAGCAGCCTCCATTAACAAACCTTTACAGCAGTAAGTGCTAGTAGCGGGATCTCTGTCACAGGCAGTTGCCACTTAGTGAAGTTTCACAAACATATCTTCATTATTTATGCATGCTGTGCTTTACTACCGACACCAGGTGTGAGCCAGGAACACCTCACTACACACAAGCAGCTAAAGAGGTCAGATGTCAGCCTTAAAGTAATAATGATAAAAACTGAACAAGAGGTGTGTTCTCACGTTGCTGTCAGTTGTCCTGTGCCTCACAAAGTGTTGCACTCATGCTTGTGCTTTATAGTAATGTTTTAAGAGACCGATTCATCATGGCATTACTGGGAGAACACAAATATCCCCGGTTTCTGATGAACACAAAGGGAGCATTTTGACCTTAAGGCTTGCCATGTTTTAATGTGAATATGTATGGAATTACATATATTATGGAATTACATATATTATGCACAAGCAAAAGTATGTATGTTATCCAGTAAGTGAGAACATACTCTTCAGAAATTTGATTTTACAGCTTTTCTTGAGTAAATGTATACATAGCAGTAGGAATTATTTCTGGTTTACATTACTGTGAGGATGATGAGCGTCAGGTTCTCTGTACACGTGTGTATGCACATATGGGTAAAGAAGAAAAAAGGTGCCAAAAAAGTGTGTTTCTAAGCTGTAGAAAATATGACAAAAAGAATGACTTTAATGATCTGGATTGATTCCTCTGAAACCAAAGAAATTATGACAGATTTAGATCAGTGTATGTAAATGAATCATGACCATGAGTTCCACAGGTATCATTCTAGTTTGATTAAAGTTGATAGGAAAAATACAAATAAATTCCTACAGACTTTGACAAGGGCAAAATCCAGCCTCAGATTTTAAAATGTAGCCAACCTAATACTTTAGAAATGCACATAGGAGTTTTGAATTAGCTGTTATGTTTCTTCTGTGTTATCATATTGTAGTGGTGATATATGAAAGAATTACAAAATTTAATTAGGGAATGGTTCTTAGGTCATAGCAAATTTGGCACACTAAACACACAATAAATGTCTACTTTACTTTTAATTAAACAGCTTCCCCTTAAAGGTTTTTAATCACTAGTTTAGATAAGTGGGGTTTGTAATGATTGTTAAAGAGCTGTGGAGAGTGGCTGAAAATACGCACCTGCATGCAGTTAGAAGAGGGTATTATGGAAAATGTTATTGAGACTGTGGGAAAGCTTTCTTTTGTACATAATGTGTTGTTAGAATGATGAATAATGTCATAATTCTCACTAAAACTGGAAAATCTTTTTATAGTAGCCTGTTAAAAGCCTTCTTGAGGTTAAGCTTTAAAAAAGTCCTCCATCATTAACGCAGTCCATATTTGGGAAAGTGTGATTACCAAAAAGCAGTGCAATGTAGAATATTCCAGTTCCACCAAGTGATAGTGAACCTAACATTACAGAAATGTAAGATGAAACAGAATATGGACTTGAAAATTGTATTTTAAACTTTGAAACTTTGGACTTTTCCTATGTATTTTTTTCTTTTTTTCTTTTTTTTTTTTCCCCCCATGTAAAAGCCTTGATTATACATGTAATCACATCTCCTTGTATTTAGTCTCTGGGTTACTGCTGAAGTAACTTAATTACAACTGTTAACTCACATACTTATCTGGTAGTTCTTACTTTTCTTTGGCCACATTTTTCTAGAGAGTGGTGAGATTTAGAAGTCTTATGGGATACCAATTTCAAGAAAGCTTCAAGCATCTTGACTCATACCTGTCTCTCTTGTACCTCACCTTTTCTCATCCAGGAAGTATTCTTTATCGTGTTTTTTTTTTTTTTTTTTTTTTCCATGGATGTACATAACAGAATCACAGAAACCCAAGGGTTGAAAGTGACCTCAAAAGATCATTTAGTCCAACCCCCCTGCAAGAGCAGGGTAACCTAGAGTACATCACACAGGAACTTATATCCTGCCATTTAAAGCAATATAAAATAATGTGGAAAGACCCTCTGACAGGAAATTAGGAAAGACATGTTTAAGATAAAGGGGTGCGGCCACTGAAACAGTGTCTGATGAAGATTTAGAGTGATGGCTGAACCACGTGAATTGTTTATCCATTCTGCCACACTATTGCTGCAAGCCAGGAGAGGTGTAATAATTTATTTGGAAAACCACAATCTAGTACAGTGAGAAAAAGTAATCTACCACTGCTCTGACAGGCCAGGCAGATAGTTATGAAAAAGAGAAACAGATCTATTTCTTGAGATGTAGGCAACAATTATGAATGAATAGACAGCTGCCTTAATATATGAGTTGCCATCTCTCAGCTGCTTCAGCAGATGGTCTACTTTGTGTACTCTGCTCCAAGTTACTCATTCAAAGGTTTTATATTTCTAAATATGATGCATCAGGAGACTTTTTACAGATAAGTATACGTATATTAACTATCTTTTTGATTGTGGGAAGCCTGTTCTTTCAATAAGGACAGTTGCTTTCGCCTTAAAATATGCCAGGAGGTCTAAGCTATTTAGCCACCACAATAACATGACATTATTTCAATTACCAGCATCTACCCCTGAGTTTGGCATTCCTCTGCTGTCTCCTGTCTCCTTCTCAGTTCTTGTATTTTCCATCAAGTGGTCCAGAAGCTTTCAAGTACCTGCCTCTACACCCTGGGTGCTGTGCCATCCTGCAGCTGTCCAAGGGATGCTGCAGCCAGTGCAACATGAACATGGTGCCGCTGCTTCAGCAGTCTGCTGGCTAGGTCTTTCTCATGTCCATTAAAAATGAGAAGTGGGCTGAAATGCCAATTAGATAATGTCGACATTTGGCACACAGAGCTGTCTGCCAGTTTGCAGGCTGTCTGGGCAGTGTCACAATGAATCCATCAAGAGGCATAGAGTCTCCTCATGGGATTCAAAATCCAGCTGCCACTCAAAGCTACAGCAGCTGGGATTTGGGTGTCAGGGCAGGTGGGAGAGGGGTTTGATTTCCCTATGCAAAATGGGTGAAATGCCTTTCCTAGATATCTATGGCTTTCAATCAACATCCACCAGCGCAGGACCTGAAGTTACTACATGAAGGGAAAAGTACAACACATCTCCATGTGAAACTTCATAGAAGTGCTCCTATAAGATGCTAACACAAACACTTGTAAAACAATAATGAGCTTGGTGTTTCTGACCACTTCTGTCAGGGGCAATAGATAATGGTCTGTGGTGAAACACACAAAGATAGAAAAATACTGTTTGTCCACTTTGGTGGCTCCCCAGAAAGTCCTGCTTTGGCTGCTCCCAGGAAAGTCCAGCCTTGGTTCCTATCTGGAAAGTTCCGCTTTTAGAACTCTCTGGAAAAGTCTCAACCCATGGAGACCTTTCTAGTTACTGCTGGCCACTTCTTCCAGCATAGGCTGGCCCCCTGCTTTAGAATGAGTGTGCATTTTTGTCAGTATAAAAGCCCGAGCCTCATGTGATGTGGGGAGGCAGAACCTCATACCACCCAGGTCAATGTTGCCTCTGCGGGGAGGCCTGCTGAGGTTGACCCTGCCACCTTGCTGTGATGATGATCTCGGAGCTGTTTTCCTGATTGTCTTCACAGAGTTCTTGGGGTTGGTAAGATATACAATCTTCAGAAATATCCCTTACTGTATCTGTTAGATTCTGTATATTTTCCTATATTAATAAAGTAGTTGAGAGTTCTCGATTTGTCTCTCATTTTCTCTCACCTGGAATCCTCGAACTCTGGAACACCACTTCAAACATGCAGTTTTGAAAAACTGCAGCATATCCCAAGTTTCAAAGCTCTGTAATTTTCACATGTGAGGTGTAAAACTGTTACACCAAGATAGAAGAGAAAAGAGTGAAGGGCACATGCTTAATTTCTCAACTCTTCTCTTGATTACTGAAAAACTAACTAATGAAATATCAAAGCACAGGATGACAAGTACCTTACTTCTCTTCATGAAAACCATGCAAATCTGTATGATGTCAAAGAAAAGTTATTTTCAAACAATGAATTGTTTTTTTGCTATTTTTCCTTTCTATTCTCATTGTGCTTATACAAATTTGCAGAATGGTCTAGTAGATTCCTCAGAGGAGAGGGGGGAGAGGTAATATTTAGCATGTGCTTGGAGTTGTTGCTTCAAGTCTTGAATAATTCTGTTCCTCTGTCTCAGAAAAGGAAAGGACTAAAACCATGCTGATGAGTCTTAATCTTATTAGAGATCCATGTCTCAGCTGATCTTGTAACACTACCGACTGACCACCATGAGTGACACCAGCTCAGGGATTAGGGTGTTAAAGGACCAAAGTGAGAAGCAACATCCAGAATATGAGAAAGTATATATTAGCCACGGAAAAACCAAGAATATTCAAATATGATGGAATATTTCAGTCGTTCCATGCAATCAGCCAAAGACTACTTGAAGATGACTACATGTCCTGCTACTCTTGGTAGCAGGGAGATGGTCTTCTGCAAACACAGAGATGCCTTGTGGCTGACTTTTCATAACTGTGCAGCTTGTGGACTTATTTATACCCATGCAGAGGCCCTACACTGAAGTTTTTAACTCACTTAAGAGTTAGGATAACTTTTCATACTGATTTTACACAGAAGCCAGTGAAGTAAAAAAAAGGAAGTGCACAGAGCGCGTTGATACAAAGCATCATTTTTGAATCAAGCTCACATAGAAATTCTCTGTCTTTAAAACCACTTAGGTAAGATTGCCATTTCAGACAGGTGGGTGTTCTGGCACCCTTCTCCTGGTAGGGAAGATGTGGCACATTGAAAGGGGAAACTATTATTTGTTAACTATGAAAAAATCTAATGTTAAACACATAGTGCTTTAACATGGGTGAGAACATAGTAATTAAACCCATAAGTATATGCTGCAAATATCACCTTTTGTTGTTTTTTTTTCTTTTGAAATTCAACATTCAGTCAGGAGTAAGATTTTCATTTCCCTCAGCAGGTTGTGTCAACAAAGAGAGATTGTGCTAGCAGACTCCTGAAGTATCAAGGGCCTGTTCTGCACACAAAGCTACAGAGTTATAGCAGAGCTCTGGCTAATACTCAAGATAAGACAGAGTGCTCCCTGGGCCTGTGGTGGGAAAACACCCTTACGACATTAAGGCTTCATGAGCTACAGGAATTAATGCAAAATGGAGTTTCAAACATGCAGACTTAGAAAAACAAAGCAACCAGTTTTTCTTTTCCAAGGTCTACTAGACACTAATCTGAAAGTCTTTACATCTTAACTTTGTAGTGGCCAGGGAAAGCATTTGCTTGTGATGAAGAAAAGGAGAAATCTATTCCTTGCAGTACAATGCTGGAGAACAATACTTGGAAGAAGTAAGAGGCAGAAAAGATGAGGCTTGAAAATATTTTGGGCAGGCAAACTTCCTAGAGGGAGATGGGGAAAGGCAAAGACGAATTCTGAGCCTGTTGAAGCAGTTTCATTGGCACTGTATGGTATGGGAAGGGCAGGAAGATCAGTGTGGAGAGCTTGGGGTGATAACTGGAGAATTACACCGAGAGGCACGTTAGAGAGGTTCTTTTGGCCTGAAATCTCTTGCTCTGCATCTCTCACTTCTCAGAAGACTTCTAGTCATGTAATTGACACAGGCTCTACTTTCCATAGCTTCTTACTGGAAATGAGCTAATGAGCTAGTATATTGCGTGATCCTACAATGATCTGTGCTCAAGCAAGCTGTAGAGGAGTCACTCGTCCTTGTCGTGCTGCTGCCTCAACCCAGATACTTTTTAGTCTACATCTGTGAAGGTTATGGGACCTTTCAATACCTAACAGTCTCTCAGACATACCACAGAGAGCATCCAGAATAAAAAAAGGATCTTCTCAGTGACTTACTTCCCCCCTTCTTCACTAAGGTTGCTGTACCTTTTCTCCCACACGGGACTTTCCTGGCTTCCTTTTAACATTTCTGGCATAGAGAAAGAAAAAGAAAAGAAGCACTTGTAGTTGTATAATGCAAAATGTAATACCAAAGCAAGCCCTCCTAAACCCACCCTACACTCAGGATTTCCACTCTTACCTTTCATGTGACATTTGTGTGCTAGGGGAACATTTTTGGATGATAAGCTTAGCTATCTCAGAGGCCTGTTAAACAATATGGAAATCTCTAGGGCTGTGTACACGTAAACAATAACTGCAAACTCCTGCCTGGAGCTGTTCAGGGTTTTTTTTACCAGCTAGTTATCTCCATATTTTTAGTATCTTTATTACAGACTTGGGATGTGAAGGAAAGTTGCCACATTGTTTGTTCCTGCATTAGTCACATCTGAAATAACCTGAAAGGAGGTGATTGGTTTGCTGGGTTTTTTTCATGATCATATAATAGCTTTTTTATACTTATGTGTAAATTTGAAGTGATTGCCCCAGTGGATAAAGTTACTCCCATGTGTAACTGCTTGCTGGACCAGATCCCCAGTTTGGACTTCCTTAAAGTGAAATGCTGCAAACAGTCTTCAGTAATGCAGCAATACATCTGTTTCCCCTGAAGAAGCTATTTAGCCAGCAATTAGTCCATAGTGCAGTGTGATCCCTGTTATTATTTGGGGAAGGGTGAGGGAAGAAATGTAAACAGCTGTTTACTTTTGTTGTGTCAATGTTTTTTCATACACTTGGTGCTTTGCCTTATGTCCAGTGGACGAAGGCAGGCAAAAACAAACAAACAAACCAACCCAACCGTTCCCCACCAAATTCACCGGACTTTAATTTCACATATGCAGTCTAGCCTGCTCACTTGTAAGACTTGGTTAGTGCAAGAAGAGATGTTACCTATTGCTCGGACCTCCACAATTCCTGGGCAAAACCAAGTCAAATTTAGAGAAGCACTTTATTAATAGTTACTCTGTCTTACAAGGGATACTTTAAAAAAAATAATAACATTTTAGAAGTCATCTTTGTGTCTACCTGCCACAGTTAAATGCAACGCTTGACAATGAACTAATGGAAAGATATGTGAGAGCATGGGAGTTGGGGAACATCTATAATTTTTGTGTTTATTTGCACTTTTGGTGGCACTTTCTGAATCATCAGTGGCACTATAGCCTCTGATTATTCAGATAAACAGTTTCTCTTGTGTGCTCAAGATGATGCACTAAACTTCACTGGATACAGGAAAATTAATTCCTTAGGAATGGGAAAAATGTGATTGTAGAAACTTTGTCAGGAGATTCGTATTGAGGCATAAAACCTAAAGCAAATTTTAACTGTATAACTGTATCTTGAAATTCATGGTAGAGTAGATTTAAGCTGTCCCTTTTGCACTGCTTACAGAACATTTTGGTGGTGGTCCATGTAATACTTTGTGCTCCCTGGTTCTTACAACACTGAAGGTTTATTATCAGCCTCCAGTATTATTTTTTCTTTATAAAGTTCATCATTACAATTGACAGGAAACAAAGAGCATATAAAACTGAACACCATGTTTTAAATGTTTTCCTGTAATGTTTCATATCTTGTGTTTGAATGTTTTAAGGTTAATTGGTAAGCACATTTAAAAATTATTACACTAGTGATTGGCACAAGCAATTATTGCATTCTATCAGTCACTCAAATAGAGGAATTAAACTATGTTAAGAAAAGATTAATTTCCTATATCCTAGAAATGTTCCCCCCCCCCCCCCAGCAATTATCAGTAGTATCAGATGGGTCCTTTCCATTACATTTTAAGGAGAAATCTTTGTTTTTATTAGCAGAGAATTGTGATTATGGAAAACAGGAAAAATTATGTCACTGTTATTACTGAATGAATAGATGCCTTTCTACAATATTAATTTTTTTTAGCCATAATGATGCAACCATTCTGTATTTGGTAACACTGGTATTTGTAACACTGATACAAAGAAATCTGTTGAAAGGGTAAGCCCCTGAGAGCAGAGTCTCTGTCCTTTTCTGTGTTTTGCTGAGTTCAGAGCAATGAAAGCACTTAATAAATAATGATTAAATCAAGATAGCTTCTGTTCTGATATTTGTTTCCACTACTTATCGTTTTTCTATTTTCCTAATTAAAACTATCAGTTTGCAGAACAATTCTTAGAAAGGGATACTTTCTGTGCCCCTTTGAAAAAAAATGGCCATTTCAGTTGATAATTCTGCATATAAATCACAATACACTGTTCTCATAACTCCTTTACCAGTGCCAAATGAAAAGCAAAACAAAATACACATTACAATAGCTACATGTATACTCTGATGGTTTAATAAATCCTCATTAGGCATCCAAATGTGGAGAAAAATAAAAAGACACAAAGAGTAAGGTTTGGACTTAATAAGCAGTAGTTCTAATAACCTGATTTCTTTAGAATGAAAGAAAATGTAGGTATTCTTTCTGCTGCTGGTTCATACAGAATACTATTACTCTGGTTGTTAATTGAAATATTGTGGGCTTTCCCTTGCTGTAATAACAGAAAAACCAATCATCTGAAAGGAGCATGTAGCTTTATTAATTCCACAGTTGAAAATAATAAAAATGGATACCTAAAGCAATATATACACACCTACATTCACCACCCATCTATTTGTATCCACACATACAGAAAGTATTTTCCTAGTAATAGCAGATAAAGCATTCACAATATCTAGAGCTACATATAAATTTTCTTTATAATTATATTTAGGATGTCTTTATGTAGAAAGGGATAGTAACAGACAAAAGTGATAAATCCTTCTGTTATTAATGCTAGAGTTTGCATTTCTGCCTGAGCAGTTAGGAAAAGCAAATGTTATTGATGTGTTTAAAGGAAATACTTGTTAATAACTAGATAATTTTAAGATGTTGGGTTCATACCATCTGTTAATCTTAGTTGTGATTAAAGAGGTAATCCTAATGCCCATTATTCCTAATGACAAGACCAAGCAGGCTTAAAGCATTAGCCGTCGGAGGCCAAAGAGAAGAAGCAATGAAGGATATCAGCAATCTTAGCCACAATTGAGGAATTGGCCGTCCTCTACACAACAAAAGTGATACAAAAGAATTACACCCTCACTAAAGTCTATTTCCTTGTATAATCACACAAAATGATTTTTCTTAAATATGATAATAAATCACAGCAAAAAATCAATGTGGCAGGGCCCAACTGCTATGGCCTGATAACGCATCAATCAATATTTAGTATTTAGATTTTAATTAATACATAGCAAAGCAGAGGCCTTTTAAGAGAGAAATATTATCTCAGATAAAAAATCCTGCACTGTTAGCATTCAAAAGTTGTTGCTCATATCTGTCATTGATCAATCTGCTAGAGTTGTGATTAAAACCCCTTGAAAATATCAGACAAAAGCATAAAACAGACAGCCAAAGAGAGGATGTCGTAGGCATCTCAGTCTGCAAAGCCTCTAACATGGGGTGCCGGGAGAACCCACGGCAGAGAATGCGTGGTGTCAGCTAAGCACAAAATCCATCCCTCCAGCATTGCTGAGCAATAATTTAACAAATGTGTGACACTTACAGTGTTCAAGCTACAGAAAAAGAAATACACGTAATTGGCTTGATGACAGAGCTTGCACCTCCTGAGAGTGAGCCCTCTTGCCCCCCTGTCCTGGAATTACCCCAAGTTACAGCTGCTTTATGGGACTTAAAGAAATTACATGACCACAAATTATTTTAACATTGGCTCTTATTTTTCTTTTTTTTTTTCCCCCTTGTTTTTTTTTTCTCTCTTGTGCCAAAGATGATGTTCAGGGATTTATTCTAGCCTATTCACTGTCTGATTACTCTAAAGACAGATGAACTGGATTAGAAAACATAAAGCAAGAAACATTTTCACAGTCTACCTCTCTCTTCTTGATCAATTTTGAAAAACACTCTGGACTATGTCCCCATATTTGGTGTCAGCGGGGATGATCTCATTTTCACAATGCTGAAGAAAAAAAGAAAAAAGAAAGAAGAAAGAAAGATTGATGCTTATTCTGAACACAGTTCAGCTCCTATTGAAGCCACTAGCAAATGTCTCCAGCCTTCGTAGCTGTAGCACCAAGCTGATGATCCAGTCTTTATATATTGGTTTTGTTTTCCTCAGGACAGATTCCAAGGCAGTGTAATTGAAATGGTAATAATGGGAGGCTTTAACATCAGCTGACATTTTCCAAACAAGAGCCAGCATTTTGTCTGAGTTTACTTTTCTTGTATATAATTTATGAACAACTGAATCACTAGGAAAGAACTGTGTGCCTTTTTTTTTTTTTTCCTTAAAAACTCTCAGAATAAGAATGTGCAGAATAAGGATGTAAAGAACACAATGAAACCATTTGACCCTACAGCTCAGTTTACCTCACTGCTTTTAGACACGTAAAGGACATTGAATTTCCGAACTGAATTCTTCAGAGAAAAGCAAAGAAAAAACATTACTTGGTTTTTGACCCATGAACCTGTCAGTTTATGTATGTGAAATAGTTCAGAAAAATAACAGGAAACAATTTATAATACTTTAACTGGTTACTCCACAGAATTTGTATAACTTATGCAATGATGGTACATAGGTCAAATTCATACATGGTGCAGGTAGAGCAATTTCTTGATTCAGCAGTATATTAAAGGAAGGTTATTCTTTGAGTATAAATTGACCATCAGTCAGAGCGTAGCTACATCCGGCTGTGTCAAGGCAGTGCAACCTGTCTCAGCAAAGCCTTCAGTGAGTGTAAAATAAATATAACTTATTCAGATGGTAGGACGTAGAGCATTGCTGGAAAAGCAAATGTCATGTGGACAGTTTCCACCCGTTGGCTGCTCGCAAATAAATTCTGCTTGTCCTGTGTAGTTAGTATTTGGTGCAAGTTATGCAAGCTCGTGCCTGGTAGGCGAGATGTAATAAAAGCATGTGAGGGAGCAATGTCATCACAAGCACTTGACCTTCCCCTCTGGCAATATGGAGGCTGTATATTTTGTGGCAAGCATTGCGATTGTCTTTATGTTGGTGTCTGCTATTCTGGGTTTCCTTCATGCTGTATTCAAGCATTAAAGCTCTTAAAAAGACCATATGTCTCAACCTGCTCTGTCCTATTGGATGAGGGTGCATTCATCCCTTAATTTGGATATTTGGGTTTCCACAGCTTCTCACCATAATCAGGTCTTTGTTCTCCTATCTTGTTTATTCCTGTAATCTGCCACTGAATGAGCTTCTGCTACCTCCTGTAACCTCAAAGCTTCAGAAATATTTGGGAAAAGAAATAGATCAGAAATAAATGGTGTTGATGACCTTAGTATGAGATGTTTCTTAAACAGGGTGAGGAAGTATCTGGAGGCTGATAAGGATTATGAATCCAAAGTAATACTCCAATCTTTTGATTACAGAATGTCAGAACTTGGGATAAATATTTGTGTCTGTAAAAACCGTGAAGATTATACGAAAGTAGGAGTGAAGAGCCAGAAGCTACTTATGTGAAAGTTGCTATTCCTGATATTTTAAGTGCCTGTATGGAGTGGCAAATCTATATGCAGTCTATTCTATATTCAGTTTATTCCTTCATACAGAATGAGAACACAGGCCACACGCTGCAGACCTTCAGGAGGGATGGACTTCAGTCTTCTAATCTGACCATGAAAGCAATTACAACTTGGAGTTTATGTGTGAGCTGTGTGTTAGAAAAATAAGGGAGGAAACAATTTATATATATCCCATCTTCTGATGCTTTCTCTCCATACATATAAGAAAACTACCTCACCTATCTATCTTCTGCCATCAGTGACAGGCCAGCTTCTGATTTGCATTGCTTCAAGACATGAAAAAAAAATCTGTATTGTAATATGTTTCAAGCCCCCCTCAAATAAAGCTAGTAAAATATCTTCTGACCTTTGACACAAGAGAGGCTTCCTCTATGTGAAGTTCAAAATGAAGCTACAGTTCCCAAGAGCAGCTGCAAGGCCACACAGGGACTATTCCGAAACTCCAGGATTAAGAACTTTTCCCTGGTTCTTTTCCTTCTAACATTATCCTCATTATTTACTGACTGACTCTTCCCCACCAGTCTCAGGCTTCACTTCCTCTAGACCAGACATCTTATAATACACTGGAAGAAGATGAAGGAATTAGCTAATTCCCCAGAGCTGGCCCAGCCCCACCAACCTGCAAATTCCTATATACAAGCTGGCAACTGTGATCTTTCCTTTAAGCCAGAGAGAGGATTAACTCCTTCTCTACTTTAGTTTGCAGCTCATTCACAAGCTGTTCACTTTGTACATCCAGTGTTTGATACCTGAAGTGCTTTGATTGGATGCAGTGGGTCATGTTGGCATGGTTTCATTCCCTGAAGGCTTCTTAATTCCCTAAGGCTTCTCAACCATTATCTTTCAGACCTATCTGCCAGTTCTAGCCTAAAAAAGCCTTTCTAATTTAGCCATCACAGTGACAGTAAAGTGCCTATCAGTCATATAACTACAATTTCCTAGACCAAACCTCTCTAACTACCTGCATGTGGACCAAGTGCAGCTCAAGAAGCACCATTTGCAAGTCCACCAACAGCAATGGTCCATTCCTGCTCTCTGCCCACACTGCTAGCAGGACAGAGGAGAAAGCTTGGGTAGGAAGTCTGTTGCCTAAAGGACACGGTACCTGAACAAGACCCAAGCATCTTTGCCAATATTGGGCTACAACATGGGGTATGAGCTCCAAAAGGGCATAGCCCTGCTAGGGTGTGCCAGGACTGGGATGTTCTGTGGCTTCAGCTGCCAGTCACAGAGAAGGTATCTCCATGGCTGCTGTACAGAGCAACGTTACACAGGGAGGTTGGCCAGACCTCCCTCCGCCAGCTTGAGTGCAGAACTGGGGACAGGGTCACACTGAATGGCTGATGTTCATGTTGGCATAGGTGCTCTGCTGTGACTTGTCTCCTGCCCCAATGGCTGGAGAGTCTCTACACAGGACAACTCTCACATGAAATGAAGCTGGGGCCCAGATGATTGAAATGTTTTTTTCTTGCTGGCCTTCCCAGATCAGAGAATCCTACTGCATCCCACTTATATGTTGTTTCTTCCTTTCAAACAGTGGAAGAATTGTTCTACGCTTACCTTCATGAGAGTATTTTGCTTTTCTTCTTCAGGAGATATCCTTTGAAGCTCCACTGTAGGTTTCTGCAGTTCTCCTTTCAGAGAAAAGCAGTGTTCACTGAATGATTTCTCACTCTTTCTGAAGAGGTCCTCCTATGACAGAAGGTTTTTGAAGATGCTGGTATGCAAATGGCACTGCTGCAGTCTTGTTGAAAGGAAAAAGAAAAAGAAAATGAAAGTTGAGCCATGACCACTGAAAGCCCAATTTTGAAAGGAAAAGTTTCAGATTAAGTAACTGATTTTAACCCTGATGAAATACTGGAAGCATCTCCTTTTAATGATAGTCATAATCCTTTTGTTGGCTGTAGAGAACCTCTGACACAAGTCAGAACAACTGGAATAATTCCAAACCTTTTTGTTTTTACTCTGCTTTTGGCAACTTTGCTAGAAAATTTTCATATTTTTCCCCAAAAGTTTAATTTTTTTTTTTTTTTGTTTGCCCAAAAAGTTAAATTCATTTGGGTTGATCTAATCCAGAGGTATATATGAAGCTTTTAAAATTGTCTACAATCTTCTTTTAGCCAGGAAAATTTAATATTTCCCTTTCCCAGATATAGATAAGTCTTGCAAGTCATTAGAAGTTATTTTGGAATAAAAACATTGGTCCCCCCAAGCAAGTGGACAGGTGTCCATTTATTCCAATAGAGCACCACATTGCAGTGTTAGTGCTGAATTTGGCCTATTGTATCGAATGGGTTTAGCCTAAAGAGGAGGTGGACTTCTTGGGTGCTGTGACGGTGTCAAGTTATGAGCTCATTCAACCTGGCGGGATACGGGCTGAGTGAGGCTGGCCAGGGCTTTAAGAGGAGATTGTGGTGATAAGGGAACAGGATACTGCTGGAACGGCTGTTATCTATGACACAGACGTCACTTTCCCTCCTATCTAAAGACATACTGACTGTGCTAGATTTGCCACTTCTTGGTTAGACATAAAACAGAGGTCTGTCCGACTGCTTGTGGCCATTGGAGAGCTCAAGGCTTGTCACCTCTCTTGCATTTGTTTTCAGATAATATGCATCACTTCATATTTTCCCTAGGCTTCATTGCAAATGTTCTTTGCTTTTCCTTTAGCTAGATTGCAGCTCCTATTTTCTCAGGATTTGTCTCAAAAAGGTGGGAACAACTGCTTTCCCATTTAAGTACCTCTCCCTCCATTTCCAACACCTATACAGACAGCCACAGAAATGCACTGTGCAGAATGACACAAGAGAAATGGTGCTGATGGGGGGTGCGCACCAGAAAGAGGGAGTGGGGAAAGCAGGCGAGAAGGAAAATTCCAGCCATGACAGTTGAAAGAGTGACAGAAACACAAGAAGCTTTACAAGCAATGGGGACACTGCCTTTTTCAGCCAGTCTCACTAGCTGGTTATCATCCAGCAACATATCATCATGACAGCTTGTCAGGGATACAAGCAAAATATTTGATTATAAACAAAGATGAGTGATTTCTTTAGTGTTAGGCTTTGTAAAGTCAGTATGTTGCGTTACAAAGCCCAAATGCTGAGTCTGTCTTGACAGCACCCCTGCAGCTTCTGCTCTGCTCAGAGAGCTGCTCTGACTACAGATGCTCAGTAGATATTCTTGTGATATTTACTACCATAAGCTTGTGACTGAAAGCTTTGTGAACTGCCATGTTCTGAATTTAGGAATAATACTGATTTTTTTCATCTATTTTTACAAGCTTGCATTGGCTCTGCGTGAGTTTTTACAACTTACTGATAAAGCTTTGCACTTCCTTTTGTGGAAGTGGGACTTAGCAATGCATAGGGAGATTAACTTATGGTTGAGGAGATACATATTGCCATACCTGCGAAAGTCTACACAGATTTGGCCAAATTATATTTGTCCATGCTCACCAGTATGCCTGTCATATTCTGGTGTAAATTCTTTGAAGATACCATTTGTAACAGCTTTCTTTCCAATAGTATACAAAATAAATAAATATTCCATAACTTGAAATCTACTTTCGTGTTGTATCATTCTCTTTATCTGGCAATTGATACTGGAAAATAAAGTTATGGTAATAACAGGAAAGAAACCCCTATGCCAATAGGCTGCTGTGGGGATAAATATACAAAGAAGGGGAACATTCACGCTGCAATACATGCTTACATGCTAATTTAATACCTGATTTTATTCTAGCAATATCATTTGTGCTGCCATAGTTAGAAGTCTGCACCAGCATTTTCATTACAAATCCACTGTTCATAGGGATTTACAACTTCACTCTAAACATTGCTCTGGAATGAAACTTGGCAAATGGATCTCAGCCCAGGAGCAATTTTTTTACCCATCCATTTGACTGTTAAGTTATAGTGGCATAAATATATAGTTGTACTACTTGACTAACTTAAAATGGCTTTGAATTAAAAAAAATGAAATAAGTTTATGGCATGGTGTAATTACTTGTGGTATTCAGAAGAAACAGCGCAACAGATGAAAGCTGGAAAATAGCTGAGATATTGTAAGAAAGAAACAGGATATTCCAACAGTGCATTTTCTCCATGATTGTTAATAAAAATAAGATTATATACACAGTTAATTGCAGTCCTGCTTCAGTTAGCTTCACTAGACAGTGCCTCACATCATGGGGAAATGTGGTAAAAATGGATGGGTTCTCTTAAAGAAACTGCTCTGTGTGGGTAAGTATGGCAGTGCTATAGCTGGCTAGTTGTCTGACACTCTGAAATAGCTCTCTATTCCCCAAATTTCTAGCTGCTAGAAAGCTAGCTGGCAGGGAACAAATTACACTTGGAGACATTTCTTTCTTTGCTATGGGTCACAGGCTCCCCCAAATTAGTGCCCTGTTCACCAAAGGGAGCTGCACTGTTTCCAGCTTGACCTGCAGAGCAGAGCATTGTAGTGAAGATGCTTTTGATATCTAGGTAGGGCTAAGTGTTGTTTTCCAGCTGGCTGGGAGGTACTGTACTGTATGCAGGGGATGAAGAGTTAGGGGAAAGGGAGCTCCGCAGAAGTGAGCTGAATGGGAGGTGAAATGCAAAGATAAACTGTGGAGAAAAATTAACCTGCAAACAAAAAAATGAAGAGAAACAGGCTAGTGAAACACTGCGGACACTGGAAGAAAAATGCTGTGTTTCTTCCAGTCAAACTCTGCAGCCCCTGCTCAGGCAGACCTTTAAAAGGTTTTGTGGGATTTAGACCAAGCAGGAGGAGCACCCACAAAGCACCAGTTCCAGTCTCAATGATCCTCTGCTTACACAGTGCTCCTTTCCCTGCTTATCTGGAAGTCCCTTTGATACTAGTGAGAAATGCCTGAGTAAAAGACAAACTGAGAGCATACCCTTTGTGGAGAAAATAAATCCGAATGAAACTGAAAGACATTCATCTATGAGAAAAGAATAAAAAGATGAGAACTCTTCCACTGGAAAAAGAGGTAGCTGGGATTGGAGAAGTGGGATGTGATAGTCCTAGATGGAATAATGAAAGACAGTAAAAACGTTAATAAGGGATAATTATCCACTGTTCCAGACAGAAAGGGGATTAGGGTACAATCCTTTAAGTTACATCAGTAGGATTAAAACTAAACAAAGATATATGTTGTTTGGACAAAAATGTACTACACTGTGGACATTGCAGCTGTGCAGCAGAGAGTTGAGCACCTCATTGTGTAACTCAGCAAGATGGATGCAAACTCTGATGGAGGAGGTTCCCAAACTCCATGCTGGGGTATGGATTCAGAAGTTTCTCAAGGAATTTTTTAAACTCCCACACTCTTTCCTCAAGTTCTTGCTCTTGGCCCCTGTGCTTGGTGTGTATATATAGAATATAGTTATTCTGTATATATATATAGTTATTCTATATATGATCTATGTATTCGATATATGATCTATTTATATTCTATATGTGACCTATACGTATTCTATATTGCAGCCAAACATCAAGTGTGGCCCAGTACACTTGCTGTTTAGTTCCTAACAAACACTGCCCAAACACACAGCTGGAGTTATATTTTCCATGGCACATTTTTTGAAGACCGGTGCCTGTATATGTGTGCTCATAACTTCCTTTAGATACCTAAATATTAATGAAAATTGTATGTGCAAAAAGAACTATGTACAGATACAAGACATTGCATGATTAAAATTGGACAGTGAAAACACCAGAACCACAAATGCGGCAGAGACTCTGTGAAAGTTTCAGCAGGAATCACAAGCCATGTGTTTTTGCCATCCATTGCTTGAGAGGGCTGGTTATTTTTATGTGGAATAGCTTGTTCAGAGTGTAGACCTCAAGCAAAAGTAGCCCAAGAAGTCTCATGAGCTCAGTACATTCATGTGCTGCAGGAGGGGTGCAATGCGATAGGAAGAAAAGAATCAGAAGAAGCAGAAACAAGACCTCAAAGCTGCTCTTTGATGCTCCTCAGATGTGCTGTGTACATGGTCCTCACTAGTTTGGGGCAGGCATGGGGCAGAGGAAGGGTGGTGAAAGAATTTGGAGTTGTGTACAAGCCCAGAAAGAGAAAAGTGAATGTGTAATGACAGCGATGAACAGAGAGGGGAGAAAGAAGAGGATAAAGAAAGGGCTTCCTTGTAGGGAAGGGCAATCTTCGCTGGTGGGTGGAAAACCCCCCACATTCTGGGCACTTACTTCTCTTCTCCAGGTTGTCTTTCTGTGTGAAAGTGACCTGGTGAGGATGTAGTTAATGTGATGGGAAAATTTTCTTTTTCTTTTTTTTTTTTTTTTTTCACATTTTCATATTACCAAGGACTTTTTTGTTTTTTGGGCACACTGGCAGGTTTCCTTCAGAAAGTTGGTTTAGTGCCATCAGGGGACTGGATCGGTACTATGGGTTTAGGAATAAAAATCCAAAAAGGTAGGCAGTTTTTCCACAGCACATTCTAGCACTCAGCCTCTCTCCCTTGCTGGCGTGCAGAGATACCAAAATCTGAGGGTCAGGCCTCTTGCATGAATTACTAACTGTATATAGCTGATCAGATGCAGGCCACTTTAAGCACAGAACAGAAACTGGCATAATCCACCAAGGTTAACACCCAGAAAAGTGGACACAGGGAAAAATCCTGATCCAGGTGAAGGCATTCCTTGTTCTGCCATTAGCTTTCTTTGAAGCTAGGATTTCTCCTGAATCTTTTGTGTACAGACACTCTCTGAAGTCTTTATGTTATGGCATTTTGATTGTGAAATAATGTGAGCTTTCACTTCACCCTTTACATATCTGCCCCCGAAGTCAATGAATCCTTGCACATCTGCCTTTGAGGGCAGAATTTAGCTACTCATGTGTTTGGTCTATGAATCCTGCTACTGCCAGATCTCTCTGCTGCCTGCTTTGTCTCTCAGTTCTCTAATACATTTTTAGACATTGATTGGAAATTGTTAAGCCATGTCTAGACCTGAAAAAACAACATGAAAAGGTAACAAGCCTGATCTTCAAGTGGTATTTTAAGTGCTGATTTACACTGGCTAAAATCTAGCCTGACAGGGAATGACACATTGAAAATTAAATACAATGCAGTATGATCTTGGCTGTATAAATCTCACCATAATATAACGTTTATTTCCACAGCAGTTTGTGCATACAAAAAATATAAATACTTTAGGAAATTTAAAATCTACCCATCTAAAAGGAAATATTTGTTATAAGCACAGGCTGATTTCTTCTATCTATTTAGCACACATATGCATTCAGATAAATGCGCACACATACACCGTATATGTACTCATTCTCTAGGTAATCAGAGACACAGATAAAATAAAGCTTCTAGAGTGACAGACATTCTGCAGACAGGGTTGTTAGTTTATGTAGGCTATAGGCAGAGTCGACTGGAAAATTTTGATCACTTTAATTTACTATATCCAGCATGCCTGCTGTACTCGTCCAGCACTTTTATCAAGCCCTGTGAGGTGGTATTGATTTTTTTATTTTCTATGTAGGATAAGAAGACAGAGAGTTAGGAGCAAGAGTGAATGAAGAACTTTCCTCAGATTACTGCTATTCTCTAGCTTATTGCATCCTGTCGTTTGTAGTTTCAGATGATGTCCAGTATGTCAGGGTTGCTTGAAGCAATAAACAGGGTGAATAACAATGGAAAGGCTAGATGGGAAAGATTGAAAAAGGAGAAAGAGGCAGCAAAGAAAGTAAGAAAGTGAATGTGAGAAATAGGAAAAAGGGAAAAAAAAACCCCAGAGGTTGGAAAAAAGTGTCCTAGGTGTGGAGAGCTTGATAAGTGCATTCCTTTAAAGAAACTGTAACCAGCCATGACAGTTTTTCAACCAACAGCAACACATAAAATCTATAGAATTGTGAAGAAGATGAAGCAGTGGCTTCTGGATGTTACTATTTAGCTACAAGAAAAAGACAGAAAAATAGAGAAATGTTTAAGGTAGGTATTAATTATATTGTGCTTTCTTGAATGATTCCCAAGTTAAAGCAAAAAGGAGAAAAGATAAATCTGTCTTTTCCATCCAGTTTAAGGTATGGTTCTCAGAACAAGTAATATCATGCAGAGTTTGAATCTCCCCTTGACCTTCCTTCTACCTGAGACTCTTGCTTTTCCAAGAGACGATTTAAGTCTTTTGCTTATTCTCCTAAGTATCCTCACTGTGGCACTATAACCTGTAGCGCAGCAGGTAAAGGCGGACGAGTTGGACTCTGTGCACCTTTGCTGACCCCTGTGGCAGACCCTTGTCTGGTATGTGAGAGGGTCTGGGCACATGCAGTCATGGGGTGCAGGGATCTCACTGTGAGGAGCTGCACAAGCACGTGTGGTCCCCAAAGCACGGATCTGAGCTGGGCAGATTTTGTGATACCAAAAAGCACATGTGAGAGGCAGATTATGTCCTTCACTGGTCAATGTCTATTTTTGTGTTTAGAAATGAAATCTTACAGGAAATGTAACGACACTTTCCCTTGACTTTAGATGTATAGTGACTTCCAAAGGGAGGTGTGATTCTCTCCCACAAAATTGTTTTGTCTCTCAGCTTTCATCCTGGAGCTTTGTAGCACAGTTGCTACAAAGGGTGGTTTCTGTAATGTCCTGTACACCCAAAGCCCTTTTGTTAAACCAGGGCAGTTACTTACCACTGGTGGCTCATAGGGAAAATGGCCTCACAGGAATGCAGAGAGTAACTCTGCAGCCTTGTTGGTGTGAGTGCTCCCAACTCAGAAATAGATTCCCTGAAGTCCCTTAAAAAGCTGTTGTTTTTCTATGTAATGGCTAGTACTGATTAAAATCTTGTTGTCTGTTAATCTACTTTACACCATTTACCAGTTTACATGGGAGCAATTTGCCTTCAAAGCATCCTTTTAGTGGAAAAGTTCCCTTTTCCAAGAGAAGTACAAAGCAGGGGAAATGTCGGTAGCCCAATATGCCTTTTGTGAATTCCTTTTAGGGGATGGGGAGGAGATAGCATGTCATACTGGAGAAATGGGCAGAGAGCGGCTCCAGGGCTTGCTCTGCCTATTTCCTCATAAGAAGAAGACCTTATTCCTGCACAGCCCTAACACAAGCTGGGCCATGAATATGGTGACCCCAGCAGGACTCTGTAGTGTCTCTTGTTCAGTTCTGTCAAGGACCTGGAAATAAAATGTCAGATAAAGATATCTGAGGAGAAGTAGGCTATTAACAGGTTTTTCATGATTGTTTTTCTTAGTAGGACAAATTTGTTTCATTACTTCAATCAAACTTTTTGCTTGCTGTAAATAGAGAAGGTTCTTTATTTGGCTTTAGCTTCAGAGCATCTCCAGTGAATCTGGCAGAAACATCAATGAAAAGCAAACACCAGTAAGGAACTTTCTTTTTTTCTTTTGCATCTTTCTGTGACAGATTATGCCTCAGAAATTCACTATTGCAAGAAATACAATTTGACCAATGGTACCACAATTGAAGTGTAAGGATGTATCACTGCTGCCTTGACTAGTGTTGGCAATGACTTCTGTGCTAAAAATTACACCCACAAAGGACTGTGATAGCTCAAATGTAGACTGAATTTAGACTGGCTAGACATAGTTTTTTATTTCTTAAATAAAACCCCAAAGCAAAAAGCAACAAACCAACCATCAAACCCTCCTCAAAACCACAAAACAGAAGCAAGAACCTATTTTTTCCCACGGGATCAATTTCTAACGTAAGGAAAGGTTGTTTATAATTTAGCATTGTAAATATCATATCAGTGAGAGGCAGGAAATCAAACTGACTGATAATGGGAAATTTTCTTTTCATGTTTTCACTTTCCAAACAGAGAACATCTCAGAAGTTAGAAAATACAGCAAACTGCAGTTAGAAAATTTAATATCCCAGTAATAGCTCCAATTACCTGTAACTTCACATTTTAGATGTAAAACCTGTCATTTAGCCTCTTTTTCTTCTAGCATTAAAATGTAAAAGATTAATTAATTTCCATTCAAATTCTGAAAGGTTGCCTGGTACAGCATATTTATCACCTTAAGTTTTTGCTATCTTTCATAACTTAAGGGGTAATGGTTGTGCAAGGGTATGGCAGTGGCTGCTCTGGTGGGGGTCTGTGCTGTAGGAAGCTGAATACTCGTAGTTATCTGAGCATCTTCTGGGGTGCAGAGGACCCTCAGGTTGCAGCAGGCAAGCTCAGCTCCTTGCAGAATATATCCTCTGGCATTAATAATGTAATTTGTTTGTGAGTAAGAGATTGCTTGCAAAAGAGAATTCCCACTGCTTGTAGCTCCCTTTGCCTGCTCTTGTTTTATACCTAAACTTCAGTCAGTCAGTCATAAAAATACTGTATGACATTTGTGACTGATTCCAGAATGGCAAACAGTAAAAACTCTGTAACTCACTTAAGGGAGTTTTCTTATCCAACTTTGTAGCAAATATTCACAAAATATGTTTTATTTTCAAATAAGTGGTAAACAAAACAAAAAAAAAAAAAGCTCTGACTGAACCAGTGGGATAATGTAAACACAATTTGATTTCCTCTCACAGTTGTGATGTAAAGGCCATAGCATGAACAATCATGAAATTCAGCACTAAACAGTCAATTTTAATTTAATACCCTATTTTTTTTGATACTGCTGGAATTTGGGGTGAGGGGAGGAAGATTAATTTTTTTGTATCACTGATGTATGAGTCATTTTGAATTTTTCTTCTTTTTGCTGAATTTGAAGTTCATTAACATGGGTTATTTGTGTACTCATTAAAAAATATCAGAGTCCAAAGCAACAAGATAGGTGAAAAAAATTTCTGCCAATGACAAAAACCACATGAATTTAGCATTGCAGGAAAATCTCTGGTTTTACATGAGTGCCAAGGGGAAGATTGACACAGATTGGGAATTGCTTGCATTTTTTTCCTCAGTTCCTCATGCATTAAATCCCTATAATGTGAAAGTGTTAAGTAAGTATCCTTAACTACTACTGTCCACCATAGCAGAAAGTCTCTTTCTGTGTTGGGTATTTAATTCTTTTATGTGTATAGAGCAGGAGTAGTCAGAGCAAGCTAAGCTGATGGAAACTGCACTGGGTTGTTCTGCTCCTGATTCAGTGAGCCAGTCATCCCTCCTGCTCAGGGACCATGTGGCTGTAACCGTGGCCACTGTATTAGAGCAAGAGAACAGTTTCAGTGGTTTAAATGAGGTGTCTGTCTCTTCTCTTGCATGCTTACACAGAATTTATTTTGTTTTTTGCAGAAAAGCCGGTTCTTGTGGCTGTGCCTTCCACAGGAAAGACACACTGACCTTGGTAGGTGTGTGTATATTGCTACAGTGGTGATAGGGATGCCAAGCAAGGGAAATACCATGAGTGTTAGAAATGCTAAAAGACATTCAGAATGTCCAAAGGGTATGTACAGCAACTACTACTGCTTTACCAGGAAGTTACAGGCTGGATATTTTTTTGACCTGCACGGTAGGCAGAAATTCTTTTTCCTGAAGGATTACATGATCGTATCATTCTACCAGGGTTTCCAGTTAAGAATGAAGCATCAGTACTTTGAAGTGATTAACTTTTTTTATTATTGTTATTCTTTTCAAATGAGTTAGATTTTAAATTTTTGTATTGAAAGTTCTATTTTGACATATTGAAGGGAAAAATAAGAAATGAAAACCAAATAATTAAAATATACTCCCTCCTTCCCCCTCAATTCATTCTGACAGAGCTGAACCGGAATGGTTTGTTCATGCCAGGATCTATTTTTTCCAAAGAAGTTTCTGCTAAATTTACATTACTTTAAGTAATTCCATTAAGCTTTCTCATCTCAGCTTATGTTCAAGGGGCACTTGTGCCACAAGTATTACACCCATGCAAAAGCCATAGTGAAATTTTGGTAGAAGTGATGACATACATACAAAAAAATAGTAGAAGTATAAGCTAACAAGTCCATGCCCAGACAATGTGCATGTGGTATGCTCTGCATGCTCAAACTCAAAACACAAGCCAAGAGCTGAAGATGGAGTACAGCATCCAGTACGTCTCAAAATCAGGCCATTTATTTATATACACTTTTATAGTAATTTAAAGTACCTAATTTCAGAAGATTTTATGCCTTCATTTTTATAGTAAATCAATGGAATAGCAACAATACCTCTTTTCTTTGAGAGGATGTGATGACATGGTTATTATCACTGTTGTACACACAGCACCTGAATAAGTACACAGACACTGTTACTTGCCTGCGCGTATTAGTAATTACTGCTCTAACTGCATTAACGACATCCATTTCAACGCAAAAGCTTGGGTTTATTCATTGGTATGAATACTCAAGGCAATACAATGTTATGCCCATATTCTATTTTTGTTTTTCCCTGTACTTCAGTAGTTTTGCCAGAGATAACAACACACTTAATTACAGAGGCATTTTAGCAGGTGAATGATATAGAAGATTTTGGAGTTTTAAAAGCTTTTGTCTACTGAAAAATACAAGTAAGATTACATTAACTCAAGTAATCACGTTTTAAAAAAGCTAAAACTTAAATAAATTGTTTCAGTTGATTTAGGTTATTTCCAAACAGTAATGCAAAGTTGCAATAGAAATAATTTAGACATAGGTAAAAAACCTTCAAAATCAATAGTGCTGGAAGAAATGAAACATATGCTGATGCAATCAAACAGAATTGAATTTCATATAAATGTTAGCAAATCTCTATCAGATTATCACTGCAAAAACTTCATTTTCATTGATTTATAATGTATTATTATTGTTTCCACCAAACTGCCATAGACAGCCATTTAAGCAGCTGCCAAGCGCCTTAAGGGTAAATAAAGGGTGTCACTGACAGTGCTGGGTTATAGAAGTTTAAGAGACCAATAATTCACAAGTGCTGCAGGTGTGACATTCTGGATATTCATTAGTCTTTTATTTTAAGCCTATTGTCTAACTCTTTTATAGTTTTTCAAGGGAGGAGGGTCAGTTGCAGGTTTCAGATGGGAACCACAAAGGTTTCATTCCCAGAGGAGTGGGCAGAGCACTTTCGGTAGGCAGCCAAATGATAGAAAAATACAGTCAGATGTTTGTGGACAGTCCTGGGCTACAGACATGCTGGCAGGTCTGTTCCTCTGAAAAGGAGCCGAAGAGTAGTCTTGAAATGTAATCCAGGCTATGGGTCAGTATACATTTCATTAATACACAGCACCTAATCCCTGGAAGTTTTGATCGTCTCCTACTGTCAGATGAGTAAAACAAATATGGTTCACATATGTTTGGAAGAACAGCCTGGAGTGCACCCTGGTTTAAAATGTGATTAATGCTATTGGTGTCAGTAGGGCTATTTACCCTCAAAACTGGGACTGGGAGAACATATTTTGAACAATGTTTTTTTGATCTGAGATGCAGCAAATGCTCAGGATCTGACTAAACTAATCCTAAACTCAGAACAAGGGTTTAAACAAAAGAAAGGGTTAGAAAAAGCCAGTCTGTTTAACGTCAATATTTTTTAAGTCCAGTGGTCAGATTTTCTATTTCCATATGATCGTTTCATTGAAAAGAATTGCAAACATTTCATTAAAGATGATTAAAACCCCCCAAATTATAGAATTTATCATGCTGAAAAAAACTTTTTTGTTTTCAGGTCAAATAGAACAGAAAAAACTGTGAGGTCAACAAATAACAACTGTTAAGAGACTGAAAATTGTTTTGGGTTGATACAAAATTTTCCACACACAACTTTCAGTTGTCAGCAATCTGAAAAAGATTTCTCACTGATCTCCTTACCGGTTAGTTAGGAGCATAATTCAGCATCCTGCTGGACCAGCCTGTTCAGAAACTGAACACGTTAATTCTATTGTCAATCAGTTTTCAGCTGTTTCCTACATTCCGTGCACTGGAAATACAATTTTCAAAAATCAGATGCACATTTAAGCATCTAAGGTGCTTTTTTCCAAAACAGGCTTGAAACCTCCATGTTCATATTGACAGATGTTAAACAAAGATAAACTCCAAACCTTCTTTGTTTTCTCTGTGATGTCTGACTAGTCAAAGTTTGGATTGCCCTGTGGATATGCCAGTTTTTGGTCAAGGAGGAAAAATGGTGCATTTGTTGTTTATATTTCACTGGTGAAGAAGGAGAAGAAAATCTTAAGAAGTAGCACCCCCTATTTCACTACATTTACAGTGCTGTAATATATGTATTTGCGGTTATGTATAGTATGTGCTGGAAAAATAGATGCAATTGGCAAGCTCCCATTCCAGTGCATGCTCAGAAGAGGTGCAGAGACCTGTTCAATAATTAAGGCAATGATGACCTCAGAAGTATATGTTCTGTTATCTACTTTGGCTCATATGATGTGATTTTTGGCTGCAGAGAAAGCTTATGGTGAAAATCATATCAAGTTGGCCAAGCCAAAGTAAACACACACATGTACATTTTAAGGTCATTTTTTGCCATTGAGATCATTAAACCCTTTCAATATTTAAAGGAGAAACAAGATTTGCCATGATCATAAACATTTTATTTACTTTTTCCTCTGTTGAAGCATGATTACTTTAGGTAATAAATCCAGCCAATAAGGAGCTAAAGGACAATTATTGCACACTAACAGCATATGTTCACTGTCACACTAGCAGGGCTTTATACAAGTGAAAGCCTGACATGCAGGCTAAAAATCAACAAGAAATACAACAGGGGATGAATGTGGTAGTCTCAGTTCACCTTGATGGAAATGCATGTTCTTTACCACAAAAAGCATAATCTCACCTGTTTATACTGGCTTTAGATAACTAAAGGAACAGCAGCATAAGGCACCTTCTTCGGTTGACTGTTGGGGTTTTATGTACAAAGCTCACACAGCTAAACACAGGCTTGCATTGCTGCCACTGTAAAGCACAGTGCTTCTTCTAGGACAAGTCTAGCATTCAAGGGTGCCCATTGGTTGTGTTTCAGTTCTCATGACTTCCAAATTCACTGCTCCCTCTGCCAACCAAAACTCTTCCACAGCAAAACAAACAAATGCTTGCTTTTCCTGGTCCCAATCCAGCATGGTGACTCTTCAGCATGTATATTTGTGCTGGTGTTGATTCCCATTATTATCAGCGGACTGAAGGTCCACTCTAATTGATTCCAGCACAGCATGACAGGCTTTGGAAGCAACAAATCTGAATTACTGAGAAAATACAGCTCCCACAAATGGGAAAGTAACCATGAATCTGAAGGCTGATTTAGAGGACAGGACATCAGATGAACGTTAGGGAAACTGAGATGCAATGCCTGCTTCAGACAATTCATGTATAATCTCAAGTGAATCATATAAACTCAATGGTGTTTTAATTTCCAGTTGGTCAAGTGAAGCTAATATTTTTCTTCTTGACAGAGTTGAAATCTGTTAATGATATAGAGAAACTCGGATAAATGCTGCTATATTCAGGAAGAGGGTACTGCAAGCTTCATGCTTTTCGAGAGTAAGTGTGTGTAGGAATACCATGAAGAAGCAGGGAAAATTTATCCTGCCAAAATATATTTTTATATATCTATTTAATTTTGCAACAGAATCTCTTTATTACATAAAACACTGAATAGGGCAGAGAAAGGCAAAACCTTGAAAGATCTCCAGGGTACTTACAGTGAGAATCATATTCATCAAGATTCAGGGTGCACATCATTTTGTCATGTAAAAAGTACTCTTTAGTGTAGACTTTGGACAGCAAGTAGTGCACACAGATAGGAACAAATGTGTGCAGCCAAACAGTTGGTGCTGAAGACCTGATGTCCATCATATATAACTTTTTATTTTTACCTCAGAGTAACTTGCATAGGCTGAATGTCCAGTTGCTGTTGGTGTGCATCAAGTGCACTTGCAGACTGCTTATTTCAGTTTATTGTCCTCAGAAAAGAAACCACAGTGCTCCACAATGCAAACCAAAGCTCACAAACTGTGGACAGCTGCTACCGAAGTACACCCCTGAGCCAAATTAAAATACTCATCTGGACCTGTCCAAATTGGTCTCAATCTGGAGCTCTAAGTCATTCTGTTTGGTGAGCAGAAACCAGCCTCTAAACTTCCATCCAGTTTTGAACTCTTTATTAATCCATTATGGTATCTTTGAATACATATGCTCTGTTACTAGCAGACTTTAATGTGGGTATCATGCAAGAAGTCTTGCAATGGAAGAGTAGCATGGGTCATACTGGCACTGTAAGTGAAAATTAACCAAATCCATCTCTCCATTACATACCCTTTGCCGTAAATTGTTCTCGTCCTCTGATTATTGCAGGTTATTATATCTTATTATAGTAATCTG
Source organism: Psittacula echo (assembly GCF_963264785.1). Lineage (NCBI taxonomy): Eukaryota > Metazoa > Chordata > Aves > Psittaciformes > Psittacidae > Psittacula > Psittacula echo. The sequence continues at coordinate 62,470,543 of NC_137737.1, forward strand.
TATTAATCTGGGGTGATGATGTGGACCTGCAGTTCTAGCAAGCATTGGAGAGGACTAGCTCAAAAGTGTCAGCATGCAGTGTTTAGTCAGGTTCGTCCCTGTGGTTTTAGTGTCTAGCTGTGATGGGTTGACCCAACTGCCCGCCAAGCCGGTCAAACACTCCCTGTCCTTATCTGAGAAGAGGAGACAAAATATGACTCATGGCTCGTGGGTTGAGATAAGGACAGGGAGAGATCACTCACCAATTACTGTCACAGGCAAACCAGACTTGACTTGGGGAAATTAGTTTAATATATTGCCAAACCAAATCTGAGTAGGATAATGAGAAATCAAATCTGAAAACACCTTTCCTCCACACTCCTACCTTCTTACTCAGCTTGCCTTTACTCACAAATTCTCTCCCTCCTCACCTGCAGCGGCGCAGGGGGACAGGGAATGGACACTACGGTTAGTTCATCTCTAGTCTCTGCTGATGCTGCTTCCTCAGAGGAGGACTGGTAGCACTCTGCCCCTGCTCCAGCAGATTCACAGGTGTGAATCTGAAACAAAAAATCAGATATTTGCTTTTGCCATTTATTGTGGTACTAACATACATAGACATTAACAGCATAATCATGCAAAAGTGATCTGCTGGATGCAGAGTGCCATCATTTTCCTTTAGCAAAACCAAGTGAGAGCATCCTGCTTTCCCCAACCTCTCAAGCCCTCAGTAAGAAAGCAAGATCACACCTTTTTCTCTCTTTGTTAGAGGAACCAAAAATACTGGTGCCAGATTAGTAAAAAAGGAGACAAAAAAGTTTCTGAGTTTGGCTCGTGTTACAATCTCAATGAAAAACACACTTCCTGAACACTGTTATGTAAGGGGAGGCTCTGCTGAAAGTCAGACATACAACTTATATGTCAACTGTCCTTTGCTGGGGAGATGACTGCAGCATTGCTTAGTTTTGGTCTATTTTGGACTGAACAGTTATTTTTAAATTGAGAACTTAATTCTGTAACCTTTATTCCCACCAATATCCTAAGTAAAGTCACTGCATTTCTTTTCACCCCCCACCACTAAAATAAGGTCATTAATGTCAGTGAGAAGGTTTGGATTAAGAAACAAAATTTTTTGCGGTAAAGTTTCTACTACACTACACATTAGTTTTTATATATTTCTGCAGTATATAACTTATTATTAGATGTATGTAAGGGATCTGTTTGCACATTGCAGGAAGAAGATAGATAAATACTGTTTTTTAAAGTGGAATAGAGTATCATGAGACAATCAAATATGTTGGAACATGTTGACATAAAATGTAGAATTTCCTGGACCCAGGGATTTAGCTGTAGAAGTAAGAACATGTTTAAGGTGTGATTGTCCTCTCTCCTTGTATGACCAGTCCTCCCGTTAATGTCAGTGGGAGTTATACACACAAAACCAGAAGATAATAGACATAAGTAGTAAATGGAATCAGAGAGTAGAAATAGACTTCCGTGGAGCTAGAAAATGCACTATTCCCTTTTTTTTTTCCCTCTGCAGACCTTGCATAGTTGTGGCTTTGTGCATTTCCAGGAAAGAAAAATTTTGAATTGTAGAAACATATTTTGACTAGTTCTCATCTTGGAGAAATGCCAGGTGAAATGAAGGATAGATGGATGCTAGACTGACAGCTAACATATGATAAAAATAAAGCAGTTAACGAGCTCCAGTGAACACAGGTGGGCAGTGAATCAAAGTGTCTTAACACATTAACCTATACAGTGTGGCTTCTGTGCAGTTTTTCAAAGACATCTTGCTTTTTTTCATTACTGATGGAGTGAGAATTACTTTTCAGTACCTTTTTTTTTTTTGTTACCGAAAACCTTTATTATGTGTTCAGCAGAGAACAGCTCTTGGAACTATGCAAGCTCCATTCTTTTATCTATTGCTGATACTATTGATGAATAGAAACAGTGGAAATAATAACATTTAAATAAGACTGTGGGGTTTCTCATTAAACTTAATTCCCTTCTTAGTCAAACTTCTGTTTTCCTGATGGATATTCACTGACTTTTGTGTTACTCTTAAGTTTTCCTGGAATTAGGAGATTCAAGCTTATTGGCCTTTAACCTACCACAAGTAAATCGGTGTTTATGTAACAGTTATTCCTGTCTTAGAATCCTTTCACCTTAGCACAATACAAACAACAATAGTTCCACAAATGGTCTCCTAACGGAAAACTTCAACCCATTTTTCCTTATCTTCAAAGGATTTTGTGCTGCTGACCAGATCAAGCTCAGATGGCACTGTCTAGTCAAAGCCTAGCAGGCAATGAGCTGGCAGACACACTGCTGTTTTTCCTTTTATATGTTAAAATCTATGCTTGAAAATAGCATCTGCACATGACTTTGCACAGGAGACTGAATGATCACAGGGACTCTGCTTCATCAAAAGCAGTTAGTACTGCCAGTGTGCTTTAAGTTCGGTCTGGAAATGAATGAGGCTAGCACGATTACTGCACTCTGCCTAAGCTTACCTCCTATATGTACAGTGGGAAGCCCTGAGGTCTTAGCCTCCTGAAGATCCACGTGGGAAAGATTCCCCCTCCACAGCAAGTTCTGTTTCCTTCTCTTTATCCCCTGTTATATTTATTTATTTTTTTAAAATCACAGATCTGTCTCATAGTTTAATTAATAACATTTCTTTTCAGAATAACAATTAAAATCTTAGAAAGTATTTTACACAAATGCTTATGGAGCTGCTATCCTCAGAGACTATCTTTTGCCAAAGGACAGAGCTAAGCCAGCATTATTTAGACACGCAGTCCATTGTTTAGTGTTCAGCGTACTTCTACAGCCCCTCAGTGCTTGACTGCTGGAGGGAGAGAAAAAGTAGTGGAAGGAGGTTTTGAGGTTCACGATGGCACTGAGAAAAGGAAAAGGTGTTGTCCATTGAAAACATGGTTAATGGTGAACTTGAGCAGTGAATTTGAGGATCAGGGCCTCCAATGTGCTACCAATATCCCATTCAGGGAGTGTAACAGGCTCAGTTTGTTTCTAGATGAGATTGAGAAGATCTGGTCTGTAGATTAACCTAAATCTGCTTTTTTATGCCAATAACGTTCTTGAAACCACTGATCTACTCAAACAGTTTTGAGTTATTCAACTCACTGTTGAGTGAGTGGGACTAGAGAAAGCAGCAGCGTTACAGCAACAGATATGTCCAGCAGATTCCTCCACTGGACCAGGTCTGAATCTGTTATTCCTCCACTACAAACTACACTGCCTTTAGTTTTTTAATAGGAATAAAAAAAAAAGCACATTAGGAATACCTGCCCTACCAGTAGAGCAAGTGTTAATATAGATATATTTCCATTTTTCCTTTCCTTCAGAACATGCTTTCTTTTTGGATACAGGCACTTAAGCATTAATTTGATTCCTTACAGTATAGCTGCTAAATTATGCACACGTCATGGACCATTTTGAGACATCTTTATTGTGTTTGATATGAGGACTAGAATTTCTATATGTGAGGTTTTCTATGATTTTAAATGTTTCTTGTTTGTGTGTGCTTCTCCTGGTCACTATAACAAAGGACGAAAAGAAGAGATAAAAAACACTGAAAGTGATTCGGATGGTCCTTTGGTGCACGTGGCAGACTCAAAATCATGGCACTATTCCTAAGAAGCTGGGCAGTCTAGTCGTGTAAAACCCTTGCAAACGGCATGTCTCAGGCAGTCAGCTTGTTGTAATACTTGTCTTCTTGGGGTGTCTATTCTGCTGCTACTTACAAATCAGAGAAGCTGATCTTGTGGCTTCTGAAATCATTGTCAGTTTTGCAAAAAGCTTCATTGCGTCCAAGGGCAAACCCAGAGCACATGGCAGAGCAGGCTACGGGTGGCTACATATGAAGCAGCTGCTATAGCTGAGATTTACACGACTCATTTCAAGGACAATACAATAGTCTTTCTAACAGGGCTGCCATAATTTAAAGCTGCTCTTGCAAGCAGTCAGCTGACACTGGGGGCTGTCATGTGTCACACAATATCACACTGCACCCTTGTCCTTCTTGAAGACGTAGTTTGCATCTCCAGCAGATTACAAGGCTCCAAACACTGCAGAAGTTGCCATGACTTCCCCACCCCACATTCTTTTTAGCACAATTGTAGTAAACTAAAGCATCACATGCTCTACTTCTGGGAAGGCTCAGAGCAAACATCCACATAATTTTCCACTACAAGTAGAATAGACTATATTCTGCTTATACCTGGATGTCATGAAGTGCCTCATTCATCCCACAAGATTTCTCCCTCCATTTTCCATAGTTCCTGAAAATGTTAGTCACCTATTTTCTTCTCTTTTTCTATTATCCTGTCATGATGTAGGCTTTGCTCCATCTCTCCCTTCATAAGACAGTCCCTCATTATTCCTCACACTGGGTTAGTAATGTACACACCACAGTGTACTCCCAAGCTGCTCTGCTTATTTTTAGCTCCTCTTTCCCTTTTGTCACCCTCCGGCAGACAGAAATTCTCTGCATTCAAATATGTTTCCGTATTCCCCACCCAATCATTGTTCCTATTTCTATCCTTTTTACTCAGGCCTCTTGCATTTTTTTTTTCCCCTCTCCTTATTGATTGTTGTGGACAAATCAGGACATTGATACTTGTGCATCCACCACTAGTGAGATACATATTTAAGATACTGGTACTTTTAATCTGGCATAAGAAGGTGAGCAGTTACTGAGATGTGATGTTTTTGTCACATTTGAAGATACTTACAATTGCTAACCGCAGTTTTGAGGTCTATGAGTAATTTCAGGGCTGACTGAAAATTCCTGCTCAGTTCGCAGGGTGTTAGTGCCTGTTACTCCTTAGGAAAAGATGTGGCTGTCTGTACTGGGAACTATGCAAGTCTGGGGATGGAAAGGTACATATGGTGTGTATTTCACTCATGCCTTGGCACACACTATGGAAATGTCCAAGACACTCATATGAATATGGGAACACAGGCGGAGCTTTATCATTTTATCTACTTCTTTCTGACCTCTGCCTTCTTGAAAATGTGAAGTCTGTGATATTCTCAGATGTTCAGAAAGGGGTTGGAAGGAGCTAATGGTGCTGAAACAGTGCTGACAGGTTGGCACATGCCATCCATATTGAACCCGTATTCATCAGATATGAAAATCTGCCTACTCCAAAACATGTCAGTGTTGCAGAGACAGATGTAAATAATTTAGTTGTATTAAATTTTTCAACATGGCTGTACTGTGCTGCAACACCAGATCCTGAATTTTTGTAAAGCCCTGTGGAAGTTTTGCATATTCACACATACATAGGGATGGCCATGTTGTCTCAGATGAAGGATCTATCTAGCCCAAAATTTTGCTTATCAGTGGTCATAAGAGGATGCTGAGGGGATGGAGGGGAAGGGCAGGACTGGTATATATATTCATTTGATGCGCTTCCTGTTATTTTCAGTTCAGAAGACTTCCTGGTCCTGGTATTTGTCTATTTAGCAGTCTTCAAAGCCTTTTTCTTCCAGGTGCTTGTTCAATTTGCCAATTAAAACTGTGAAGAGCTTTGGATTCCCAAACATCCTTTTGTAAAGCATTTCTGAGGAAGAACATACTCCTTTCATTTGATCTGAACCTGGGTCCTATTAGCTTCACTTGATGTCTGTGTTAAAGTCTGTGTTTAAAGTTCAGGTGCTGGAACAGTCAATGCCTATTCACCATCCTTGAGTTACCAGCTCGCTTTTATTTTCCTGCCTTGCTAAGTTTTATTCTTCCAAAGAAGAGGCTCTAACAGGCAGTGAAGGTCCACTTGCTGTGTCTAATCTGTACTGATTTTTGTTAAACCAAATTTTTGGCAATCTGTCTCCTTCCTTCCCTCCTGTAGTCCAGGCCAACCAGATGCTCTAATTCAACATAGCCCTGCAGCAGCCTTCACCATTGTGTCCATGTAAACTTCGAGTGTCAGCTTAGAGCAAAAAAGGCTTGCATAAGTGATGCCCTTGGTCTTATGCAGAAAGCCAGGACACATGATGTAAAGCACTCCCTTTCTTCTTTAATTGTATAATTTAAACAGATTGCATTTCTTTTTTTAGCAGAGAATTCCTTCATTCACATGTTGACTTCAGGTTCTGAAGTCTGTGCCCAAGTGGCCACAGAGTGCTCCGTACTGACTGACCCTTCACAGCTATGTTTTCAGAAGAGATTGAGGAACGTATCTAATTTGTAGGCATTCGACTTAATACACTACAGAAGCACCTGATTTATCAGCCAAAGTCTACCACCCTCTGGTAAAAAATGAGGTTAATTGACAATGTCTCATGTCACACACCCAAAACTGCGACAATGTAGATTAAATAAAAAAGCCCAAAACAACCAAGCAACAAAACCAAACCAAGCCAATGGAAATTCTTGTTAAATAGGGATCTCAAAATTCAACCCATTACTAAAAATAATTAAGGATGTAGACTATTTTCATAACCCATCAGATGCTTTCATAAGAGAAGTAACAAAGCTTGCTGGAGTCCTTCCACAGAGGCAGCTTGAATATGAAATAATGCTTCTGATTTTTAAACCGCTTATACATACAGGCAATATGACCTTCCCTTTGAGTGTCATGCTTGACTCACACTTTGCCCAGTTCCTAGGTTCTATGCTATTATCTCTTTGGGGGATAGTGAACACCTTTTTGCTGAGTAGATCTTAGACTACATATCCATCTATCTGTCCACTACTTTTCACTCTTGACCAGGACTTCAAACAGCTTTTCCACAGGTGCTTCTTCAAAGATCAAGTATGAGTCTTTTCAGCGTGAAATCAGTTTGATTTTCTTTGCAATAGCTAAATGCATGAGATTTAATTGCTCTGATTTTTATAAATCATTTTTGCCTATATGAGGACTGTCTGTGGGTATTCACAGAGTTCTGGGCCCATAATTGCCAGTCTGGTGTCTTTTATGAAACTCCTACCAGAGAGCACACACTCTTCAAGGAGGAAAGAAAAAAAAAAAGGAAATAAAAAACCAACTGTGTTTTGAGTTATAACAGCAGCCAAATACCTCCTGAAACTGGTTAACTTACATGCATCTTGCATCTTCCTTAAGGTTAAAAAGAGTCACTTCATTTTAAAATAATGTAATAAAAACACTGCTGTCAGGCTGAGACCTTGTCTGCCAAGCCTAACCCTCAGATGAAGTTTTACAGCCAAGTTATAAATCCCTAAAAACCAGAGCTGGTAGTGAGGATATTGACAGAACCTTATCTAAGGAGTCCTAGACTGGTGGGGAGGGGGCTCAAACTGAGGGTTTCAAAACAAAGATGGTCTGATAGCAGAGCCTCAGTCAGTTGCACAGATAGTTTGGCCGTACGCAAACATCATGCTAGTTTATTTATTTGTTTGCATGAGTGTGTATTAACCACCAGGGTTTGTATATCCTCAGCCTCCCTTTGATCCTTTTTTTTTTCAAAGCAAGAGTTCTGTCATCTGTAAACATTTCTGTGCTGACCATGCCTTTGGCTTAGTCAACATATGAAATCCATAAAGGCTTATTTTTTGATAAAAGAAATTGCTAAAGACGATTGACATTATCGTTTGAAGTTCATGGCATTTCATGTTAATTTAGTAATGCAGAAATGGAACAGAGGCCTAGATTTGTGTAAAGAACTTGTCCAAGGTTGTAACCCTTAACATATTTTGTACATGCTTTCTCTTTCTGTTTTTGTCTCCTATACAAGAAATTTAATATGATTTTGATTAGTTTCTGATGAGTTGAAATTTCCTTAAGTGAAACTCCAGTACTGGAGTTTTCAGTCACTGCTATATTTGGGCAACAGTTTAGGAAGACTGCTGTATTTGCTTTGTTGTTCAAACAATAAAAGACTGTATTTAGAAACGTCACTGAAAGATAAGATATTCCTACTGTGTACCTAAAACTGTGTTGATTCCTGTATAATGTTTCTCAGAACTTTCTGGTCTGAAATAGCTTCAATACTGAGTATTGAAGCCATTCAAGAAGAGCATTCAAGACATCTAAATCCCCTTCTTGACAGACTGCCACTAACTTATGACATGACTTCAGCTGAGTCACTTAACCTTTCTATAGTTCACATTATCTCACCAGCTGTCAAATGAGGGTTGAAATCCATGTTAACTGCAGAAATACCATGGGATTTTACTGATCAAAATGAAAGGAGTTACAGAGGTAGCTTACGGTTTCCAGAAGGTAAGAGCAGGTTTCTGAATGAAAAAATAATGTCCTTATATCAAGGATACTGACTTACTATGGAGACACGTGTTTTTTTGGCATAAGCATTATGGTTAATCTGTGTATTCCCATTCAAGGAGCTGGGAGAAAGAAGCAGTGATGCAGAGCCTATATGTTGTTATGTCTCAGACAAAGCAGGACTCAGGCACTTTTGACAAGAGATATGTGTGACGCTGTTCCAAAAGCTGTTTTCTGTAGTGATCCCAGACTTGTTATATGCAGCAGTACAGGTTTCCAAGCAAGAAACTGAGCAGCTGCATTTATCTTATGAGTCTATATTTCAGAATTAACTCACACAAGTATGAATGTGGAGCTACAGATTGGGAAGTGTCAGCCCAGACTTACTGGAGCTTGGGACTCCCAGAATTTCTTGACAGAGAATAACAAGAGCAGCAATACTTTCTAGTATGCCAAAATGGCATAAGTGCTGACCAGTTGTAGCAACATGGATACACCCCCTGCTTAGCCATCATCCTGAGAGAGGAGCCTTTGCCTGACCCTCAGCGCTGTGCCTGTTCCAGGGTTACATGTCAGTGCAAAGGATGTTTAAACCTCAAATACTATGATCAAGATTCCCACACTTGGATTTAGGAAATGAGAATCCTTGCTGCTGTAAGAAAAATGTCAGAATATGAGGGACTTCAGTCACAAACCCTCTCATTCCTGTGTTCTCTCCATAACTACAATGAATATGAATATGTTTTCTTCCATCCCATGCATCTGGTAGTTCGTAGGACTTCTGACTGAACCTGGGTCAGTGGTAATACCGCAGTAACATCCTACTGTGTTTAGAATGTACACCCAGCTGTGTTTGTAATTTTTAGAGCTGAAACACAAGCTGCAGCATCTCAAGGAATAACAGGGAAAACAAAACAATTCAGCAAACCAGCATCCATCATGTGCTCTTTCTGTTGCCTTCCAGAGCTTTCATTTAATTTTTCAGTGAAAACTTTTGTGTCTGTAAGTAGAAATTCAAGATGGCTAGCACAAGAAGAAATTCTAACAGGACAGTGGAGCAAGTCCTGACAGCTCAACTGAAAATCTACTTGCTAAATCCTATTCAGAATGTACCATGCTGCAAGATGCTCCTGCAGCATCCTAGCTAGTAAATATCATATTTATTTTGTTTTAAGATATAAGGCTTAGTTCACAGTTTTTGTCTTCATGCTCCTTTAAAAGCTAGGAGTAAGTGTGCATTGCTGTGTTGTCCCATAGCAAAAGTCCATCTAGCTCAGTACTTTGTCTTCAATACAGGTAAGGAATGAATTACTAGGCAAAAAATTAGGGTAAGCATTCAGCACTGCCTTCTCAAGCTATTCTCCCAGCTTCTGACAAATTGTGTCTCAGAAAGCTCCTAAACCAGAATTTGCATTTTTGTGCTCTATTTCTTTGGTTGGACATCTGTGTGGAGGGAGTTTTTTTCTGCAACTAGGAAAGAGACTCATTCCTTATTAGATGCAGAATAGATTTATCACACTCACCAAAGTTTTGGTTAGTTAACCCAGGTGTTAACAGTAGCAAGACTGAAGTAGTGCAGATGTCCAGCCTCAACTGGTCAAGCCTACCTGGGACACTGACAAGTTGCAATGGCTGCTATAGCCATGCTTCTTCCATAGGCTATAATCTTTGAAATCTAGAATGATGACTGTGGATTTATAGCTTCAGTCTTAAAGACGGGATTCATGTATTTTGGTCCTTTTTGTGAAATCATTTTCAAGCTTAGGAACATAAAATAAGTTCCTGAAATATGTAAATCAAATATTCTGCTTTGTAAAAATGCAGACCATGGGCTCAAGCAGATGAACGATTTACAGAGAGTTCTTCAAAACTGGAAAGAAAAGAAGTTTGGAGTGACTAGAACTGGAAATGCTGAGCCTGGGACTTTGCTTTTTGTGACAGTAGCACTCTATGCCTTTTTCCTAACACCACATGCTTAATATTTAATAAGCACTCATCTGCTTAATATTTGAGGCTTTGCTTGTGGCTTACTGTTGTTGTGGAAACTAGCAAGTGGTCGTAACAGAATTCCTCTCTTGGCAAGCTGTGGGACATCTAGTACTCAGGACTGTTTTCTCCCAATCAAAGTCATGCTACCAACTAATCTCTTTCATCCTTTTGATGTGCAGTATTGAAACTCTTCTAGAAAGGACTTAACAATGGCAAATGGCAAGGACATCTGAGATACATGGAAATGGCACACTTAAGCCCATCCATATTATAGACAAATGCATATTTTGGCCTGCTTTAGCTAGTAACAAGAAGGAAGTTTTATTCATGGTTGCATACTACTTTGAGTCTGGACTTGGATTGGGAATTATGTTTAGTGAATGTGGATGCAAGAGAGTGTAGGTTTGAGTACCAGCCTCAAAATGAGGTATAGATTTTATCTTAATGTCCAGTAGTAGTGCAATCAACAACCAAATCAGCAGCTATCACGGGCAGTTTGTTACCTCTGTCATCATTCATATGAGAAGAGTCTTGTTTTGGGCTTCTTTTTCTTTCTTTTTGACTCCTTTAATAATTAATCAGTGGAGTAATTATTAAATTACAGAAGGCCTAACTAGTTTGATGACTGTGTCTTACATTTTGGGAAGTGTTCAGTCCTTTAGGATTGCCAAAGGAATTTTCTACTTTCGACATGGAAGCTCTTGGTTGCCTACAATGCTAACAGTTTTCAGGGGTAGTTTGAATGGGTGAAATGTTAAATATGAGGTAGGGAGAGGATTGTGTTTGATCTAAGCCAGCTGTTCAAGTCAAAAATACATTTGTCTTGTTTACCAAATACCTGAAAAAAGACTGTCATTGAAATGAATGGTTTGCTGGGTTATACAAATGTAGAAACAAAGATATACACCTAGGCAAATGAATAAGCGCTGATGTGTAGTTTGCATACTGTGTTAAAGAAGCTGCCTCACATAGGTCTAACAATGTTAACTTTCATGTGGAACTGCTTAAATCAGAAATCTTAAATTGGTTACTCAAGACCTATGGAAGAGAGTATATATGTGTATGAAAAATTAAAACGCAGATCTCAGGGGCCGTCTTTCAAGATCAATGAAGATCCACACAGTTTTGTGTAAAGGCAATCAGATGCAGGATTTTTTTTTTTTGCCTTTTAATACTTTACTGCAGGTTTAATTGCAGCAATATTTCAATGCCAAAGAGAGTAATTTGCAGCTTGAATACAGCATTAGATCTGCAATACCCAACATTTTAAAACCTCAGTATAAAAATGAGCATTTGGTACTAGTACCACAAGAATTCTCATTTCCTGTTCAACTTCAAAGAAATTGAACTTAAATGTCTATATTAACGTTTATAAAATTTTAGGAGTGATTCCCTTATTACATAATTAGCTTAAGCACTCTGCATATCTGCCGATTAGAGACATTACTCAGAGCCTGCCCTGGAACAGCTGCATTCCTAGACAGAAAAAGATACTAATGTGGCCCTGGGGGAGAGCTCTCCAGTTTGACAGAATAAAATATTCTTGGAATACAGTTATTACAATTCATAATTGTTCACTTTAGGGAAAAAAAAAAACCATGGAAAAAAGTATCTTGTTAGTAAAACAAAGATTTCTAATAGGTTTATATGCATATTTCAAAATTTTGTGCAGCTGAAGATGCAGGTAGCTGTGAAGGTGGGGGGTGTTCTCCATTTTGTATAACAAAGAAGTAAAAGCAGGAACTCTGACTACATACGGCTCCCTAAATCTAATCAGATAGTGACAATAAGGGTAATGACAGTAGGGCTAAGTATTAAAGGCTAGCACTGTGATTCAGCTGGTTAAGCAAGAGCCCAAACTGCATGAATTTAGAAGTAGAAAAACATATGAGTTTGGCTGCCTCTGTGACACCATTACCAGGTGATCGGATTTGATCAAAAGAAATGCAGAAAAGGGGAAATAAGGTAGAAGTTCAACATCTCCGGAGTTATCACAGCAATTAATGACTCCCCAGTAGACATAATCAGGGACTGCTACACTATTAAAAAAAAATCTCTTAATTACTACATATAATTTTCACTGCTTTTTAGCAGTGTGGCAGAAGGAGCTATGGTGATGTCTAGACTGCTTAGGTCAAGCAGGTTAAAGCACATGGGATACAAAAGTTAAGTCTAACAAAGCGTAGTTCTGTGGTGCCCAACAAGAGCTCAACCAGGGTTGTAATGAACGTATCCTGCTGCACAGATCTCACGGTGAAAGTCTGGAAAAGTGATGGTTGCTTCTGCAGTGAAACTGTTGGTACTTCTGGATTATTTCTGACTTCTGGGGAAAAAAGCACCACCCCTTTACAAGCTAAATGAATTCACATTTTATTGAAAGAAACCTAAAATTTTATTCCAGAGGGTCCAATGTCTTTTTCGAAACTTCAGACTCACTTGAGAAGAAGGAAGATAATTGTAGCTCTCACTACGCTTCAAAACAGTTTTGAATATCTGTGTCCCATCTGGGCGACCTTTAACGAAGTAATTATCACTCCTGTTTGTGAGAACAGTGCTCCTATTTCCTACCTACCATTCAATGTGATAGAAACTATGGAGAAAACCTTAATAAATCTTTCTGACTTGAGACTTCTTAGTTAGATGTAAAAGACCTCATCACACTTTCGTACCCTTCAAAGAGGTGTCAAGTGCTTAGCATGTTGCCAAAGTGTAAGAAAGTCAAAGAAAATGCCAGGACTGCCTGTCCTGCTGAGGCACTGAGGAGAGCAGTCATAGCACTCAGAGGCAAATCACATGCTGTAGGTGCCCAATTTCAGCAATTCTTTCCACTGACTATGTACAGAGATGAACTAAAGGAGCTTTGGAAACCAGGTGGACTGAATTGCTCATTCCTTTTTTGACTCTAAGTGCTACAAGAAGTCAGTGACTTGATTAGATGATCTGAAACTAGCCTGGTCTGCAATTTTCAACACTAGCACTGGTTTTTAAACTTCTTTACCCCTCCAACTGGGAAATCTGGAGTTTCAATGTAGATCTGTCTTTGAAAACAATTTTATTTGTATTCTTATAGTGGTGATAAGGCCATTGCATAATTCATTTAGCATTCATTTGTTATTATTGTAGTTTAATAAAGAAATTAATTTTGTTTAATTTCAAGCCTGCTCTGACTCTGTAGCCTTCTAAGTCTAACCTAAACCTCAGTGCATTAATATTCAGCTGAAGATTGTCTGAAAAATATGAGAGATTAAAAAATAATATGGAAAAAATAGGGTGAAGCCAGGAATAACAATACAGGAATGAAAAGTGAAGATTGCAAAAAAGAAAAATACAGAAGAAGGAACTTCAGCAGAATATACAATATGGGTCTTCACACTGGAATATGCAAACACAATGGTATTACATTGATGGATTTTACATTAGATTGGCCCACAAACATCCACTATGACATTCTTTTAAGTTCTTATAAACTGTGAGTGCTCCTGGGGCTGATCTTTCTATCTACTACATATGTACATATAAAAATTATACATGCTTTCACAAAAGAGATCTTGCTAAATGTATTTTGTCTGTGTGGTTTCTAAGAATTCCAGCACTGAGGTTCTTACTGGTGTGCCCATTAACTATGATTTCTGGTTACCTTAGTGGGTCTCTCTAAAAGTAAAGTTGAAAATCCCTGGTTTTTGATCAGTGCATGGACAGAGAATGGTTTAATAAAGAATAACTTTCATACTGCCTTGTAAACTTAATCACAGCATGTTCCATTTTTCTTCTTTCTTTTTACATTTCAGCATTTGTAGATTAATTTTTTCCTGCCCTACTCATCAATATTTTATTATTTTTGTGGAGGGAAGTTAGAAATCTCAAGATACACCTTCCAACTCTTTATAAGTTGGGCTGGATTCTTTGCTTCCTGATCAAGACTTTTATTTTTCTCTTTTAAATTGGGTACAGCTTTTCTGCAGAAGACATGATCAATGCTTTAGGAATTACAAACTGCAAAACAAGCACCAGGCTTTTCAAACTGACTGGTGGCTTCCAGGAATAGTTTTCACATAAAGAAAAGCACTTGCAGTCTTCAGAAACATGCTGTGGGATGAAGTACTTTGCTATGATGCTCAACTGCATTAGATGGAGAGGGACTGGATTTCCAGTGGTACACCTATGGATCCTTAATGATTGGACTGGTATGTCTAAGAGGGGCTGAATTGTCAATTGCTACAGAAACTGGCTGGTTGCTTGCACAGGCCATTTCTTAGAGCAATGACTGTTAAGTATATGTTGCCAGGCTCAAAACCTATTAGGCATTTAGTAAAAAGTTGCCATGTGGATGGTGGCAAGCAATATACTATGGTATTTACATAGTGCATTGATATTTTTGCTGCAATATTAATGCATTTATGCTTAGATACAGAAGGGATGTAAGCAAGTGCTCATCAGCATTGTATTTTTCAGAAAACAGAAAATTAACAACCCAAGATATAAAGCTCTGGCTGTTACAAGCTGAATTAGCAGGCCTTCGGGAATGAATATGAGTTATGAAGACTGAATTTACACATTGTATGGTCAGCTGAGTAATGTACATAGTTCACAACAATCAAGAAAGTGGGAATGGTGAGATAAGATTTGGGGTAGGGTTCTCAAAGCCTTCAGGAAGCTTCGTCCTTGTTACTAATTAATTGGGATTTTTAAGTTCTGGCAAAAATTCTAGCAGACAGCCTGCAGGATATGATCTGTAAGATTATTAGCCCATACCAAGTAAGCTTTGTAAATGAATGACTACAACCAGAGAATTACAATGAAAATATTGAATATTATCTAAAAAGCTAGTGGCATGCAGGAACCTTGGCAGCCTACGCAACCAATGATAAAAAGACCTTTGATAAAATGAACCTGAAGTTTCCTATATGCACATTAGGAGAGAAGTCAGATACTTATAAGCTGGTAAGAACTTTTATATGAGACTTTCAGAATAAATGGCATTTCATAGAATCATAGAATCTGTTAAAAAATTCCCTCAGCTAGCAAGCTTTATTTTCAGTGGAGGATGGTGAGAGTCAGCTGGATCTCTCAGTGTTCTTTCCTTTGACTTCTAATACTCTTGAGAGAAGAAAAAAAAAAAATCTTACAATTGGGCAAGTGGTATGATTGCTTTCTAAATCAATGTGACACTAAATAATCATGCAGGTAGTTTACAATAGCTAATCTAAGTGTCCATAGTTAAAAGACTATCCGTAGCAATATTATTTTCATTGAAGAGCGTGTGGGTGTTTAATTGCATCTCACCTCGTCATGCTTGTCAGAAAAGTTTCTGTGATTTACTTTTTTCCAGAAATGTGATTTTCTCTTTCATCTGCAATGCTTCCACAAGCGTAACATCACTGACATATACTCAAGGCCAAATAAATGTAGCATCTATACAAAAATCAACCTGCTTTGGCTAGTGAAACAGCTACTGACAAATAGCATCATAATTTGGAATAACACCTTCAGTGAAGCTGAAATCAAGTGAAGCATATACATAGATAAATAGTTTCTAAAAATTATTTTGTCATTGCTTTCACTGAAGCAAGCCCAATATATGTAATATTTTCTGTGACCTGATCTGCATGGCCACTGATGAGTGTATTAAAGTTTCTTGAATACAGTAATTTTGCCATTACAATTTAAGAAATCTGACCAACTATTAAAAACACACAGCTGAGAGATAATGGAAAGTTAATAAGTAAGAGCGAATGCTTGTTTTAGCCTTTCTTTTTTAGTAATACAAATGACTTATTCAAAGAATCTAGCCTTCTGACAAAGAAAGTTACTTAAACTGTCTCTCTCAAAGTCACTCAAATACCACATACAGATTGATTCCAGGGGCTGGTTTTTGGTGAAAGTCAATCTCTGGCATTCTTATTCCACAAGAACCATTTTTTCCCTTATTAGGATAAGGTAAAAGATGCTGCCAGATCTTGTATCAGGTCATAGGCACTAACTTGAGAGTAATTTCTTCTTATGTGTAAAGTCCTCAGACCTCTACTGTGATCTTGCCATGGGTACTGAAGGACGTTCAACCTGAAATTACACCAAAGAAAAAAGGATCAAGATGCTCCTCAATTGATTTACTATTACTATCACTTGTGATGAATGAATATAACCAGCTGATGTGATAACTAGGAAGGATGGGAAGAAGGAATAAAACTGTTATCATTCCTCCAGGTTGATCACAGAGTCTCAGGAAGGCAAAATTTTCCTTCAGAGAGTTTACAGGAGACCATGCATGAAAGTCCTTTCTCTGTAAAGCTGAACACTATTCCAGCATTAGTTACAGAAAGCACCATTCCACAGCTTCGCAAAGTAAGAATGAAGCTGAACGTGGAGGGAAGTGCCAATAGGGAAAAAAATCGTCAGATTCAGATTAGAAATTAGAAGTAAATTTTTATCTGCTACTATATTTAGCCACTGAGACTGAGAGTTTCCCTTCACTTGAAGGCCATAAATCAAAGCTGAGAGTGTGAGCCCTGTAGTTTAACTTTGTGTGTCTTCTGTATGGACTTTTGCTGCTGAGCAGGTCATTCAGACTTCCTTCGGATTTCATAGGAAGACATAAATACATGCAAATAACACCTGGTTCATCCAATCTGCTTTAGAAAGACTTAGAGATAACTATTTTATAATAGCGGGTAAAAATCTACTATTTCTTTTTTCATTCCAGTTTTTTGTGAAGAATCTCCTGAACTCGCTTGCAGGTGACATGTCATATAAATCTCACTCTGCACAGTTTTAAAGTCACATGCAGGGGAACAACTGAAAGATACGGAACTTAAATGGAAAAAACCCTAGATGAAATCTGAAAGCCACTATGATGCAGGAGGCTATAGGTGGCTTTTAGATAGATCACTTTAGCTAAAATTTTAATTCTAGGAAATAACCTCTGTCTAGGAGTAAAGCAATCAAGACTGATGTTATGCCAACAGGTGAAGATACTGTAGTGATAGTTTATTTTAAAGCTAGTTATCTAGTGTCCTTTCAAAAGCCAAGTAATTCTGGCAGTAGAGAATATAACAAATGATACTGCATAACTTAAAATCTCCTGGAATAGCTGAAAGTAGTTAATGAAAATGGAAAAGGAACACAGTTATGCCTTCTGAAAGAAACAGTGACAGAACAGAAACAGAACCTCACAAAATACACACATAAAAGTTATCATGTAAGTCTGGGTGTTTATGCCTGTTAACAGGTATAAAAGAAAAAAAAAGGAGATCACTGTAATGGATAATGGTTTGTATATAGTGGCTTGCAATATATAGCACAACATATATATAACGAAGATGTATCTTTTAGGCTTACTCCAAATGACACCAACTTCTCTTAACACCTGGATGTTTAGGCATTATTAGGCATGAAATTTGAATGCAGGAATAAGCATTGCAGGATTAGCACTTTCCCGTTCTCCCTAGTGAGACCATCACACACTTTGCATCATGTTAGCTGTGTAGCTGTTCAATTCAGCTCTGATATGAGTGCTCTGTGCTGATACATCATACCACTATTTTTTAAAAGATTGTTTTTCTCTATTATTCTTTTCTCTTGCTAGCTAGACACATATTCATCATGTAAAAATAAATATGCTCTGCATATTTTGATTCCATGATGAAACACAAAGTTTTTCAATGAATGAGTGCGTACTAGTTATACATCTTCTCTATTGCAGTGTTTCACAACACTGTTGACAAGTCACATCATTTCCAAGGTTCTTAAAAGCAGTTAAAATAATGTTCATACTAGCAATAATTAGCAAACAGACTATATGAATAATCACAGTCATTCCCACAAAGATTTCTTGTTTTCACAGACCAATCCATTACCTGCTTCAATGAACCGTCTTGTTGTTAATTTGCAGGGCTTTCACCCCTAGGTGATGGAAATACCTGCCCTCTTCCTAGTCCCCCATTAAGTATGGTTTTCAGTAATATGTATAATTCATGAGAAAAATTTGTTTGTCAAGCATTCCAGACAGGTCACTTAAATCCTAGATCAATTGATAATGTTCACACCAACATGGCCTGGAATGAAAATAACCCTTATACTGACTTCAGTATTTCCTTTAAACTAACGAATTGGGCTTCAACTTTTAAAGATGCATAGGAATCATTACTACTTTAAATAAAGATTAGCGACAGAGCTTTTGGGAAAAAAATAAAAGATTGCTACTCTGAATACACTTCTTACAATGCTAGCAACAAATACAATGCATTGTCACAAACGCGTTCTGGCTTTTTTTTTTTTGCAGCAGTATGTGGGAAGCTGAATGAGGAAGACAGTCCATGAAGCTTTTAGCTTCTAATGCATCAGGGGAGAATCTATCTGTAACAGTGAAGTTGTCATTCAGCATATGTTGAGGGCCCAGACCAAAAATTCCATCCCCATTACATCTCCTCTCTGTCCCAACAAGAATCTCCTACCCTGTACAGCTTGAAATGTCATGACCAAAATCTAAATATAAGCACCCTTGATAACACTTAAAGTTAACTGCATATATTACCTTTTCTTGCAGCTAAAGGATCTGCTTTCTGCTTCCGTGATTCTTTTTCCCTTATGTATCTTTATGCCAGCGTGGAGCAGAAATACAATATTTCTGTTCAACATTGGATACATCATGAAGAAGCACAGGAGAGCACTGCGCTAACTTTGAATTTTTGTATATGATCTCCTGGACATACTTATGTCAGTGAGCAGTTTCCCAGTGATGTCTGTAGAACCAAGATTGTAACTAGGATGTGATCTGAAATAGTCAATTCATTGTACTTTGATGTACATTAAAATTCTGAATTTGTGGAAATTATATAGTAAGAATTCTATCATTTCATCTTCCCAGTCACACATTCATACTGTATTTGATTTCTTCGTCCATTTACATTTAAAACCAGCAGCCAGTACTATGGATCCACTCAGTGTAAACAAGTCTGAGTACTACAGTGCCCACATATAATTAAAAAATAGATATATGTAAATGTGACATTTTAGTGAACAGGTGTAAATATATCAGTCTGCTACAAGCTAGCATTTCCTGCTCATAAATATTATTCCCTTATTGCTCTGCACTCACTGTGCTTAATCCTGCACGAATTATGATGTTTGTTGTGACGTTTTGTAATGTACAGAACTTTATACAAATGCATGCAGAGAGCTGTGGTGTTTACATAAATACTTCTGACTAAATGAATACTGAAAAAAAATAAAGTTTTACCAGTCTTACACTAAGAGCACTTCTTTGTATTGCATTCTGGAAACCTAACATTTACCTTTTTATTTAGGTCATCAACAATGCTCACTGAGCCATACTTTCGTAAACAGCCACTTGCTGAACTCTCATGCAGACCAGAAGAAGTCAGGCTATATCCTTTCACATATCCCACTGTTGAGCTGTTTGCGCTTAGGCCCATAGGCGCTTTCACCTTTTTGTTTTCAAATTCAGTCTGTGTTTTCTTTCTTCAGGTGACATATGTCTCACCTGAATTTACCATATTAATAGGCAAGTGCTTGGCCTGGCTTAGTCACCCAAGCACCCTCTCCTGGAAATGGAGATGATGGGCACCTCTCCAAGGGCTTAATAGGCTGTCTTCCAGAAAAACAGTCTAGGCAAGTGAGATGACTCATATCAAGGAGGTACTCACCCATTGACTACACAGGCAGCTGAGAGAGCTAGCATCAACTTGATGCTGAATTTCTTGTTGTTTAGCTTAAAGGTTTACATGAGGTGAATCCTGCTCAAAAATATTATTTTTTTCCTCCTTTATGCTTTTTGTATATGTTTGATAAAAGTCACTCTAAGTTGGCAGCTTGCTATTTTCCTGTTTCATAGAGTCATTGCTCATGCAGGTCTGTATGTGTGCTCCACATTGATATAGAGGTGAGAGAGTTAAACTCTGTGGTCTGAGTCACTGAGGTTGTCAGACAAGATGATCTGTTCTAGCTGTGAAGTCCATCAGGCAGTGGAACCTCACTTACACTCCAGCACAGCATTGGCTCAGCATTTATAAAATAGCAGTTCATAATGATAAAGTAAGGAAAATTAAAGTGAGGGAGAGATGGACGACTGCTTTCCACATTTTCAATAAGACCTGCACAAATGCATGGCATACATGAGGATTTGTAGCTGCATGGCTTCCCAGACACAAGAACGATGTGTGTGTAGTTATTAATTACTTTCAGCGATACAGAAAAAAGAATAAACTCATATGTATTGTGTTTCTGATTGTCTTTTGAGGGATAAGCAACTTTTATCTTCCAGAACAACTAAACACTGAGTTACATTGCCAAATTCCCATCTACCTGGTTTTAACTCTGCCTACATGTTAACATAAACAGTTGTCCTACCTGAGGGAGCAGTTTCATGAAATGCTGCCTTTGGCTGTGAAACTGTTTTAAGAAATTCCTGAAGCCAGATTTTTCTCAGCTGTGCCCCTAAACTGGAAACTGCCTCACTGACTACAAAAAATAGGCAGTGAACTTAAGCAAGGCATGGTTCTGGTCCTGCTGGGAAAGCCCTGAAAAGCCTTGGCTTTTATTGCCTCAGGAAAACAAGGGGATCATGGCTCAGCAGCTACTGCTGGTGGAACATTCCCCGGCACTGCCTCACCCAAGCAGCTGCAGCAGCAGCAAGCCTGGCTTTCTCAGAGCTTTTTCTGCCAGCAACTCTCCATCTTGGATCTGTCTCATCCCACATCTGCCCCTTCCTACAACTGGAGCCCTGGATCCTTAATCTCATGATGACAGATCCCCATTTTGCCTGTGCTGCAAGAAGCCTTGAGCCAGCTCTACCAGGAAGATTGAAGAGTGAAAATTTAAGGCTTTGACAGGGTGAATGATCAAACATTTGGGGCAGCAAGAATATCACATGGTCATATATGGAGATAACAAATTGCGAAGAGCACATTCTCATTTATGCTGGATACATGAAACCTGTATTTGCATGCATGGGAGACAGGATGGTTGCATGTGATGGACAAAGCATGTACCAAGGCAGATACTTGAAGTATGCTCTTCAGACATGTTCTTTGGTGCAAATTGGTATAGCTACCTCCTCTTTAATGAACTGATGCCTGCTTCTACCAGCTGGCCCTGATATGTTTTAAATGTCATGCTGTACTGTTTGTCGAGAATATCAAAAACATTAGCTTGTTTCTGTCTTGGGTTTTTCACTTCATTAAACTTCTAGCTACATGAACATTTCATTACCAAGACCTCAGATCACCCAGTCACTTAATGAGGGGGTACATGTAGACTTAGATACTCAATTTATTTCCTGATGTCTAAATAAATCTAAGCTGTCTGTATATGAAAGAACTGTCCCCTTATTACTAGCAGAGGTAAGGTCTGCAGGCAGGAGCTGTCTTTCTCTCCTGTTTGCCCACTGACCAGGCAAATTCTTCTTATTGCGTTTTGGTTGTGCCTAGAGGCTAGGTCATGGATCAGGGCCTCCCTGTGCCAGACGTTATACAGAGGCTTGACAAACAGTTTTTACCCCCAAAGCCTGCTGATTTATACAGCCCTCCACTTACATAAATAAGTTTGGCTATTGGCTATCAAGGTGTCCTTGTTCCACAGGGATGTTGTTTATGTCAAATGTTGTATTGAATTGTCCCTATGCTCAGACGAGCACATGCAGTGCAGCATGGACCAGCCTGTTACTGTAGTGGGGTCCTTCTTGCTTATGTCCTCAGTGTGCCAGGAAGCTGGGGGAATGCGTATAACTAAGTCTGTGTTAGCAAAAGATGTAGGACTGTAGAGTGGCTGAATGGAGTGATACAGCTGGTGCTGAGGACCCAGCATCCGTGCCACGTGAATTTTGGGAAGGTTCCTCTTAGAATAGCTCTCATGTGCCCTAGAGGTAGAAGTGCAGCTTTGGGTACAGTTTCATCCAAAAGGACTCCAGTTTATGTCCCTGAGATGGCTCCACACTTAGTGGTACATGGCATTGATGGCAAGATTTGCTTTGTAAGTGCACACCTGACTCTTATTTAAAGGCTAATTAGACAGTTGTGGAGGCTCTGCCCAGTTCAGAACACAAACAAGGCTTTCTCGATTATACAGTGTCCTTAGCACCCTCTTTAACTGCCTTAAGAAAGAAAAAGTAGGGAGAAAAACACATGCAAAGTGGTCGGTTGTATATAATGGAGAAAAGCACTCATTTCCTTGACTGTCTGAAATAGAGAAGGCAGAAAATAATGTTTTATGTCATATAATGTATTTCTCAGTATATATTTTATATTGCACATTATATAGTAGTATTATTGTGTGCAGTTCTGGTGTCCTCAACATAAAAAAGGACATGGAACTGTTGGAACAAGTCCAGAGGGGGGCCACGAGGATGATCAGGGGACTGGAGCACCTCCCGTATGGAGACAGGCTGAGAAAATTGGGGCTGTTCAGCCTGGAAAAGAGAAGGTTGCATGGAGACCTCATAGCAGCCTTCCAGTATCTGAAGGGGGCCTACAAGGATGCTGGGGAGGGACTCTTCATCAGGGACTGTAGTGACAGGACAAGGGGTAACGGGTTCAAACTTAAACAGGGGAAGTTTAGATTGGATATAAGGAAGAAATTCTTTCCTGTGAGGGTGGTGAGGCACTGGAATGGGTTGCCCAGGGAGGTTGTGAATGCTCCATTCTTGGTGGTGTTCAAGGTCAGGTTGGATGAGGCCTTGGGTGACATGGTTTAGTGTGAGGTGTCCCTGCCCATGGCAGGAGGGTTGGAACTAGATGATCTTAAGGTCCTTTCCAACTCTAACTATTCTATGATTCTATGATTCTATATACATATTTTATATGTTTATTGTATATTACAAATATGCATGTATGTCTTGTAGAAAGGACTTTCCTTCAGCAAAACCAAAGTCTGACCCTACTAAGGTCAACCTGCATTTCTACAACAGATATGATGTACCACAATATTTTACAAAGAGATATCTTTGATCTTTTTTGTCTGAAAAACACATGAAATAATTGTGGGTCTGCTGTTAACACTGGCAAAAGAACATTGGCAATCTTCAGAGTTTAATCTGACTATAAGATTCACAAGTTAATTCCTAAATGGGTTTAACTGATTAGCTGTACTTTTTCCCCCCAGGAAACTGTTTCATACGGCACCATGACATCACTGAAGATTAGATGCAATGTCATATAAATCTGTAGGAAGCCCATCTTTTAAATCTTGGTATTTCTGAAGGGTTTGTTAGTATAAAAATTATTGTATGTGTAACTTAAGTAAAAGTTAACTTTGACTCAGGGAAAATGGTTCTCTGCATATTGGCTCTAAATGCAGCAAATGTTTGAAAATATTTTCTCTTTCAGCTATCAAAAAAGGAAATCAGTCCCAGGTTGTATCAGTGTCTTATGGGGACAAAATACATTTCCAAACAAGAAGTAAAGTTTTTTACCATCAAAATGGCCTAGCTCTCTGCATACGGAGAGATGAGGTCTAAAACAAACAACCCATAAATCCAATCCTGACACAACAAACATTATTCTGTAGTCTTTCAAGGTCCCTACCATGCAGTGGTCAAACAGTTGGGGTATCCTTCTTGCCAGTGCTTTTTTGAGACAAGGCCTAATGGACACCAACTCAGGAGAGTAAACTCCAAGCACGTATCAGGTTTAGATTTATCCCTATAATTGTATGAGGAATCAGTGGATCAGATTTCAGCTTTAGCCACTTTATTTGGAGAGAAGTAGGTTAAAACCCAGCAGGTGGTAAAATGGCAGCTGTGTAAAGATGAGCCACAAAACTGTCCACAAAAAAATTAACTTGATTCCCTATTTTTCTCTCATTTTTTAACTCTTTGACCTTTCAGTATTCCAATAGGACATCAGAGACCATAATGGGGTAGATATCAAATACTCTAGGAAGCAGTGTGGCATAGTATTTTTATTTACTGTTTATTTGAAATATTGTGTTCTATGCCCAGCAGGTCCTCAGAGGGCCATAAGGGATCTGAATGACTTCTACATTGCCTGCTTAACAGCCACCTGGAGATAGAAATAGTACATATGGTGTGAATGTTTTTAGATTTCCTTTCTAGTTTCTTGTGAGAGGAACTAAATTCTGGGCCTTTGTCAGATATGCAGCTGAGAACTTTTGATGTAAAATGTTATAAGCTTTGGTACATGGCCTGTTTCTTACCTAACAAGAAATAAAAAGGTCAAAGGGGTCCAGATATCCTACTCAGCACACAGTTCTTAATCTTCCTGGTTCCCTCAAAGTTTGGGTCTTTCCACCATTACAGCTTGCTTGTCTAAAAGCATAAGGAAATCATGGACTGATGTTTGATCTTAGCTTAGGCATTATCCAGTCTCTTGGGTGATAAGCAATCCTGTGGAAATGTCAATAATGGCAAATAACCCAATGCTGCATCTTAGAGAAACAACTGTGAAGAAACAAAAGGGAGGCAAGAAAATAATGCTTCTAACATCATTCACTCTGTTCAACCATGTCAGCCCAGTTGGGTGCCTCTTCTGTTATTCCTCACCTGTGCACAGTTTTGGAGGTGGGAACTGTTGCCATCTGTCCATGGTAGAGTAAGCCTCATTATACATAAGCTTCATGATACGAAGCATACTTTGTTATGGATTGCATCGAGACCCTTGCATGCTGGGTAAGTTAAATATACTAGTATTACACTTCTGTGTCTTTGCTACACATATGAAGGACCAATTTGCTAATTGTATTTTTCCTGTCCTTGTGTGGTCATGGTCAAGGGTAAAGATTTGGTTTATATATTGGGTGGAATAAAAATGTAGTGAGGCGGAACATAACTAAGTAAAATTCCTTTATGAACTTATTTTAATTCAGTATATCATATCCTGACACAGAAGGTTACACATTAACCAGACTTGTGACTACATGCTACTTTAATTGTTTTTATTTGGCACTCTGTATAGCCAGAGGCTTTTTCTATGTATTAATAAACATTACATTAATTTTCCATTGTTCCTGGACTTAAGATATCAGAGGTCAAACCAAAGCCTCACAGATCCCCCTGGAAAACAAGACCAAACAAAAATGCCACGTTGTTTCAGGAAGTGATGTCAGAAGCTGGAGTTTTGCTTCCAAACTTCTGTGTTTTACTTGACTTGCAAAGCCGTTTTCCTGTGCAAACCCATAGGCTTAATACTTGTGGGAATGACTGAGGACAAACATCTTGCAGTTTTACTGACTATCAATGCATCATTCTTTGACACACTATTAACAATCTGTTGACCTACGTAAAAATTGGAGTTTCAGGGAAAAAGAGAGTGTCCCATGTCTGCTTATCGATAAAATGCTCACGCTGCATAGATACATGAGTATATTGGATCGAGCTGCTCATAGTTAACACATTCAAGAGCCTACTTATTGTCAATATCTGACCCAAACCCAATGATTCATGTTCCAAAGAAAATGCTGCTTTTATATTTTTCCACTAGCCCAGTCTCTCACCACAGACCCAAGCTATTCCCCCAGCTACTGCTCTACATCTGGGTGACATGAGAGATTATTGCAGGACGCTTACAGTCCTGATAAACTATGGTTTCCCTTGCTCTGCAGCCCTTTGAAGTTGCAGACAGTTTCATGATAATTGATAATCTAATCTCTTCCGAGCCTGTTTTTTTCCCTTTTTTTTTTTTTTTTTTTAAAAAAAAAAAAAAAAGCTGCTCTGAAACAGCAAGAAGGGGAAATATTACAGGATAAGTGTTGATTGCTGTATGCAGAGGTCACTGTGTGGGGATTACACTTTTATCACAAGGTTCTTGTGAAAGGTGAAGTTTTGGCAAGATCCTAATAATAACTGCAGAGTGCTAGTTAAATACAGGGGGCAGGGGGAGGAAAATGATTTTTATTCTTAGTACCTCAAGGCTATACATGGCAATTACTATTGCAGAGGCAATAAAGAAGTTGTTAATTACAGGTTTTATACCCTTGTAGCCCAAAGTAAGAATGAAAGGACTAAAGGTTACAAGTGGCACTGAAGAAAGAAAGAAGGACAGAAGAATTGCTAAAGATTTTTTTTCATGTGCAGTGAAACAAGTTACTTAAGTTACAGTGGGATAAGGCATTACAGAGGAGCAATTATAGTTTGATAAGGATAAACACTTGAAATCTTACTTAGGGTATAATTTGCCTTAGTTGCCTTTATATTTTTACTGTGATGTATGATTATCTAAAAACTCTACATTACAGAATCATAGAATCATAGAATAGTTAGGGTTAGGAAGGACCTTAAGATCATCTCGTTCCATTGACTGCTATTGTCCAGTGGAGCAAAGCCATTGCATAAGGACAACGTGAAAAATGTATATTAGTGTGTCTCAGCTCTAAATATGTTTTAGTGTTATTTTAGTTATTTCAATATCTGAAATTCTGGACAGTGGTTTTGTCCGAGACTTTCTCCGGAAGTATAGGAGAAATGGTAAGTGGAACAGTTTACTTCACAGGCATAATACAAAAAAAGCACAGACGGTAAATATCTGTGTATTTAGCAGAAGCAATTTGTTTGAAAATGAGAAAAGTTTCCGTTCCGTTCCATTGGACTAACTTATCCTTCAAGATAAGTGTTATTCGTGAGAATTTGTAGTACTGTACAATATGTTAACTAGGGGCATGTAATTTTCTGAATGCTGACAGGGATAAATATATGCGCCTGCACACACACAAAACTCACACATACTTAATGAGAGCAAAATTAAAGTCTTCTGAAACAAAGCTGATTGATTAAAACTTAACAGACCCACACAAATATGAACACTAATACTCATGCCTCATAAAGTGCGCTTAGACCACATCTTTAAAAGGGCAATGCAAACACTAATTTCTTACCAGACCCTCAGCTGTGCCAGATGAGAAATGGATAACTGGTTAGTCAAAGGTATAGTTGGCTTCAATAGCATTTCCTCTCTCCCTTGCCTTTTCTTCCCTGATGGCACAACATTGCAAATTAGAGCTCTTTAACTCTGAGCCAGACTGTATTTTCAGATTACTGGAAATGACAACATTGTTTGACCTTATCCATCCTCGCCCTGCTGGCCTTTAAAGTAAAGAACAGAGTAAGAGGGGTTGTGTAGAGCTGACTACACTGGCTTTACACCTTCTGAGAATTTGTCCATTTCATTACACTCAGCATGGTTGGTTGTAAAATTGGACTTAGGCAGTGATTTATTTGCAAAAAATCAATAAAGTTGAATTTGACAAGGAATAGGTCTTATAAGCCAGATGGAATTGGATACAACTGGGAAATAGTGTGATACTCCAGCATTCTCCTTTTTAATTCCTCTTCCTTCTCTCTTCTCTGATCTTTTAGATGTGTGTCAGTGCCTTACTTGTAAGTATTTAGGTAATACAGACATTACTGCTGCTCTTTCTACTCTACCATCACCTCTTCTGATCAGAACAGTTGCTGTCAGTAACTGTGAAGAGATCCTGATTTCCAGCAGGTGATATTTCTTTACCCTTCTAGTACCTACTCCTGTTGTGTTCTTGTCTTCTGCAGACTGTATTCTGCAGACTTCTTCTCATGCACATGAGTTTCTGGAGACTCTTTTTCACAAGAAAATGGAAAGAAGTATTTGGTCTTTTGCTGTATATTTTGGTGAGAACTGTAGTTCCCTGGGAGCCTCTGAACACCTGCAAATCAGATGTTGGAGCATTATGCATGTACAAATACTTCGTTTAGACTACCTGAAATGAGTTTAGAGTGTCCTGGAGGTCTCTGACCCACTACACATGCATATCAAAGTTGGTCTCCAACAATGCTGCAGATCTGAGATTGCCTGGAACTCTCAGACTTGCTGCACGAGAGCTCTGTGGCTCTCTTATCTCTTCCCATACCTCTGCCCAGGATAGACATAGTTCCCTACTATTTTTATTCTTTCTCTGATCTCTCTGTTATGGCATCATCTTCATTTTCTCTTTTCTTTTCCTACTCTCTATGCTTGCATATGGTTTCATTTCCTTCCTGCTCCAAGTATTTGGGAATTGCTCTCATCCTGGAGTGATGTGAGGAGACTCCTGAGTGTAGTATGCCTCCCACATTTTATACATAAGAGAATAATAAACAGGAAAAAAAAAAAAAAAAAAAGCTCAAGAAGTCCACTTAGCCTAGGCACACAAAATCAAATTGTTTTGACTTTGAGAGCAACATCCCCCTTTGGGATTCTCTTGCACATACTATTTTTCTTCCAATGCTTGTCTTTTTCTCTGTTTCCCTTTTCCCTCTGTCCATATTCTTGACTGCTCACATTTACACCCCAACCCCACTCTCCCATTCCATTTTCCCCAGTCTGTTACAGATCCTAGACATAATTTGAATTATCTGAGGGATAGCAAACAAGGGCAACTAAATGTGCTGACTGATTGACCCTGATCAGCCATTCTGAAGAAAACACATGGCATCTGTGCCTTTTATCTCAGAGATAGGAATTACTATGGAAAATCGTCAGCTACCACTGTGGCCCATGTCAGAGTCAGGTAAGGAAACACGTAGTAGCTTTATACAGATAAAACTTCCAGTGTGCTTGATTTTCTATTTTCTTTCTATTTTTTGTTGTTTCTGGCCAGAATTCTATCCCATTTTTGCTAAGAATTCTATAAAACAATAATGTTAGCACACGTCTTTCCCCATGACTGTGCTTACTCATTTTAAATATGTGATTTTTAACAACATGATGGTGGTGAGGGGTAGGGTGGGAGAAAACGCTACACTTGATCTGTTAAGGCACCAAACATGCCTTTTATTAGGCAGAAGTGGGACGGTTTTTTTCTCCACCTCAAGAGAACTTCTGGGTGTGTTTATAGTACTAATGTTTTTCTTCTTAATTTAATATGTAGGTTGATCCCAGTTTCTTGGAAAGATTTAATGTCCTTTATTTTTAGAATTAAAACTTTCTTTCCTGTCTTGCTTGTTTTCCCTAGTAGTATTTTTATGTCTGTTCATAACGTCCTTTCTAGTGGGTACTGTTTCTTTGACATCTGCTCTGTCTGTGACAGAGCTTATTTTGATGGAACTTCAGGGAAATACTGGAGGGGTGAGCAAAAGTACTTCTAAAATTGTCTCCTTTTCTAGAGAGCATCTATATAGTGGTTGTTTTTTTTTTTTTAACTACACATTTTATTAATATATTCAGCAGATTTCATGTCTCATGGAGATATATTGTCTCTGTTAGGTTGAGATCTACAGCCCTCTTTCAAGTTAAAAATTACAGCCAAGTTTTACACTTACCCTTTGGTGCCTGCAAATGAATTACATCAGATCTGTTAACCGAGTAATCTGAGTTGCAGCTACCCATCATAAAAAAGTATAAGTAGTGTTGGCTTTGTGTCTGTATCTGAAAGAACGGTTAAAAACCCCAAAACTTTTTTGTGGGTGGAGAGCACAACTTTTGGTCATAATGTATATGATGTAGAATTATATACACGTGTTAAGTATGCATTAAATATCTGTAGTTCAGTCTATTTAAAAATAGCTAAGGTAAACTATATGAATTCAGTCTGGACTGCATTAAAAAAAAGAAAGAGAAATTGTAGTCCAGTCTGTCACCCTGTCTGTTACTAATTCTTTTGTATCTATGTATTACAGCTCATATGGTATATAGGATCTGAGACCCCAGAAGCTGTTAGACTCACAGGAAGAGCTGCTCAGGTAATGCCGCTGACTGTGTGCTGTTATGCTGTCCTTCTTGGTGCTTTGTTAAGCTCTCTGGACAAAATGACATTGTTACTCACCTGTGTCTCTGGAGCCTGCTACATTCATGTATTGCAGAGAAGAATGGGATCTTGAATGTGATCTTGAATGTTGCAATTGCTGTATCTTTGTAAGTTTAAAGTACACACTTGAGATTTCTTTCTTCAGGTTCAGCAAACACCAGTGTTGGAAACATTTCAGCTTCCGTTTGTATAACTAGAATCATAGAATCATAGAATAGTTAGGGTTGGAAAGGACCTTAAGACCATCTAGTTCCAACCCCCTTGCCATGGGCAGGGACAATTCCTCAAGTTTATAATTTCTCGTAACAAAGGATTTAATAAATATCAGTCTGTAGCTCCTTTTGTTGTCAAAAGAAACATTTTAATTTCATTACCTATGAATTGATGGACTGGTCTTGTTCAACATCTTTGTCGGTGACATGGACAGTGGGATTGAGTGCGCCCTCAGCAAGTTTGCTGATGACACCAAGCTGTGTGGTTCAGTTGATACGCCGGAGGGAAGGGATGCCATCCAGAGGGACCTCGACACGCTTGTGAGGTGGGCTGATGCCAACCTTATGAAGTTTAACCATGCCAAGTGCAAGGTCCTACACCTGGGTGAGAGCAATCCCAGGCACGGCTACAGGTTGGGCAGAGAAGAGATTCAGGGCAGCCCTGCAGAGAAGGACTTGGGGGTGTTGGTCGATGAGAAAATGAACATGAGCCGGCTTCAGTGTGCGCTCGCAGCCCAGAAAGCCAACTGTATCCTGGGCTGCATCAAGAGGAGTGTGACCAGCAAGTCGAAGGAGGTGATCCTGCCCCTCTACTCTGCTCTCGTGAGACCTCACTTGGAGTATTGTGTGCAGTTCTGGTGTCCTCAACATAAGAAGGACATGGAACTGTTGGAACAAGTCCAGAGGGGGGCCATGAGGATGATCAGGGGACTGGAGCACCTCCCGTATGAAGACAGGCTGAGAAAGTTGGGGCTGTTCAGCCTGGAGAAGAGAAGGTTGCGTGGAGACCTCATAGCAGTCTTCCAGTATCTGAAGGGGGCCTATAAGGATGCTGGGGAGAGACTCTTCATCAGGGACTGTAGTGACAGGACAAGGGGTAATGGGTTCAAACTTAAACAGGGGAAGTTTAGATTGGATATAAGGAAGAAATTCTTTCCTGTGAGGGTGGTGAGGCACTGGAATGGGTTGCCCAGGGAGGTTGTGAACGCTTCATCCTTGGTGGTGTTCAAGGCCAGGTTGGATGAGGCCTTGGGTGGCATGGTTTAGTGTGAGGTGTCCCTGCCCATGGCAGGGGGGTTGGAACTAGGTGATCTTAAGGTCCTTTCCAACCCTAACTGTTCTATGATTCTATGATTCTATGTAGGCTAGAGTTTTGAGTAATATAAATGTACAATTGCAAGGAGAATTACTATTTGCTCATGTGAATATGAGACAGCTATGGACAAACACTGTCAGCCTTTACATCTACACCCAAATGACTGGGTATTTTGTAATATAGTATATGCGCATCTAGATGATATGAGTGTTCCATATGTATAGCAGAACCAAGAGTGTGTATGAATTTGCCTAGCACAGGAGAGTTTCAGGTCACTTTCCTTTAATATTTATAATGGGTTTGCTGTGTGTTTTTTCTGTGTAGTTGCACTGGAGGCAATATAGGCACAGAAAATTTTGCATGCTAACATGAAATTGATATGTGACTATGGAGGCTTTTATTATTATGGATAAGGTAATTTCTTTCCTGGGAAATCCCATTTATGTTCTTCAGAAACTACAGTGGTAGCAAACATTTTAGGATAATCAGAAAAGAGAATTTTGCCATTATTTTGTAAGTAAATAATATCTATAAAAGCTTAGATTAAGAGTAATCAAGAATTTGCCAGTCAATAGCTGAATTAGAGATATTGATTGGCAAATCAATCAGAAGCAATGTTTTTAAGAAATGAAAAACACTTCAGATTTCATATGTCGTTTTTATTTCCGTGGAAAACATGGGCCACCTAGTCGCAACATACTTATGGTAATGATTCCTGCAGTATTCATTAGAAAAATATATCTGGGAAAAAAACTGTATTATTTCGTTCATGTCTATCACTCTCTATTTCATGTAGTAACATGATATGGTTCTTCTCCTTTTGAGTGTTTTATTCATACTGCCTTAACTCACACTGCCTTGCTTTTGGCCGTCTTTCTCACATCTTATTCCTACCTTCATGCATGTCCACAGGGAAAGGAGATTCATTAATCTGAGCTTCCACATTCTGATCTGTAACAAGGGGCCTGTAGGTCTACGGATGGTGTGAGATACACAGAGGAACTGGTGCTTTCAGAGCTACTTTTCTGCAGCAGAGCAAGCAGCAAATGCCCCGTGGGGAATAAGCTCAGGTTGGCTGTCCTAAACTATTACTCTAATACTAAATTCATTTTAGTTTATCCTGCATCTTAAATAGGTAGGTAGAACTGACGTAATTTGAGAGCCAGGATATTCACAGGAATGACCTATATATAGAGGACAGAGTCTGTAAACAAAATTGCATTCTGTTCATTAGCTACAGTACAAATCAATTCTGGGTAACAGAGACATCTTCATAAGACATTTCTTTCATACCTCTATCATCAAGGTGAACCTTAAAATAGTTATGTAATATACACATATAATAATAAATTATTAACCATTCAGAGATAAACTAGATCCATTCAGAAACATTCAGCTGCTACTTATCAAAAGGATGTTCTGATGATTATGAATAGGTAACCTTTAAAATTGCATCATTATACTAGTGGGTAGATGAATTAGGTCTACTTATGCCTTCTTCACTGAGGTTATTTCTAAAGACACTGTGTGCAACCTACAGGAAGGGTACTCTTGTATTTTGCAGGCTTGGAAACATGAATTTCTAAGAGGATTACACCAGGGGTTTCTGTAATTCATTTTCCTCTCTGACAATGACTGGCATGTATTCACAAGTGAGTGTTAAATGTGATAAATTTGTAAGCTAGATTCCAAGTCAATCAATTAGCTACATGAAGGCGGCTGATCTTGGATTACTTGTGCTCTAGATATATTTCTATGAGCTCTGCATGCACTAACAATTTGTTAAATGGTGGAATAGCAACAAAGCAAGTTTTGGTGATCACTACAAAAACCATTCAGTCTATAGTCTGAGACAGGTCAGATGAAAATGTGTTTAGAAATTAGCAATGTAGAATCCTTCAGATAGATCACTGACACTATCTATGGGTTAGAGGAACTACCATGCTATGTGGGTTAGAGGAAGCAGCCTAGAAGAAAAAGAAAACTTTCAGGATTGATATAAATAAAAAAAGGGTTCAGGAAACTCTGGCAAAGTAAAGGGACAACACATATCTGGGCAAGAACATCAAGTTCTAATGGCTCAGTACATGAATCAGGAAGGGGAGAGTTAGGAGGAAAATGCTAGATGTAGTAGAACTCAAATTCTGTGTATTAGGAGTTTCAAAATAAAAGGCTTACACAGATTGCTTGAAGTCTTCCCTTTCAAAAAAAAAAAAAAAAAAAAAAAAAAAAAAGGAAAAGCTGGATATCCCCAGAATCGGTTTTAGAATGCAGACACATTACAGCTAATCAAAAGCAGTGAGGTAAAGCAAGTGATTGGTACATTTACCTGTTTTCCACTAGCAGCATTCATTTTCACAGCTGTAACACCTTTATAGAGGAACAGAGATATTCAGAGGGCTCAGATGGGCTGCAAACTTTCACTTCTCAAACACAGTTTGAGTCCCGGCTGGGTTTTCTGAGGCACATGTGAGAAAGCAAATGCTCCTACCCTTGCATAATGCAGCTGTGTGGCTTTCACTCTCTGCCTCTGTGTGAACAATCCCACTGCAGATGGAGCCTACTCTTGCACCTTTCCTGCGTGTACCGCACCTGTAGCCAGGCCACTTCACAGGAGCTCACACCACTGACCACTTTTAACTGGAAGTGAAAGAAAGCAATTCTGAAATAAAACAAAAGCATTGAAGAAATTGCAAGCAGTTGCTTGTAATCGCAGCTTAGTGAAAGGGAGATTGCAGTCTCTGAGAGATGAACCAAACCAATAGACAGCGTGCAATCAAATGGCCCAAAAAGGAATCATTGCTTGTGGTACATAAACTCATCTTTATCTGTCAGCAGTGAAAACAACAAGAAGGCTTGCCCTTTTGAAATGTAAACAGAAAATTATGCCTCCAACACAAACCCAAGCAGTTAAAGAGGCAGCTTTTATTCCTTCTCATGTTCAGGAACATAAGGCAGTAGCACTGATGTGGCTCCACAGCTGTTGCCAGGGGAAAGTAGGAATGTAGCCTGCCACATCTGGGGTGACATCTTTGAAGAGGCACTTAATCTGCAGTGCTGAGGTATGCTAAGCCTCTTTGCTTTTCTTTACCAGTTCTCAAGCTAATACTACTCCTGGAGAGCAGTGCTGATTTCAAGTCAATGGGTGAGATGAAAGAACAATTAAGGACAGTGATGCTTTATGCATTGTGGAAAATATAAAGACAGGACAATAGCATAATTCCTTGATCACTCCGGCAGAAGATTTACTTTGCCACACTTTAAAGTTGTAGGTTCCCAGCTTCTAAAACAAAAATGACAGGAATTTTTAATCATTGAGTGTGTGTTTTGTGAATTGAAGGGGGGCATTGAAAGAGGGGAAAAAAAAAGGTATCTGCTGCTATTACACTGATGTGTTTCTATTGGATCAAAGCATTTTCTTCTCTGTAGCTCTTCAGAAACAATTTGCCAGTATTGCTAGGCAGGCATTACACAAAGACATCAGGTAAAGAAACACAACAAGCTTTAAAAAGTAAGAATGCCTTTATGGCATTATTCCCATTTTCTAATAATTGAAAAACACAGAAGCCAAACCTTTTTTGGTGGCTGCATAAAAAAAAAAAAAAAAAAAGAAAAAAGAGGGAGATGACAGAGGAAGAGAAGACAGAAATTCTGATCTCAAATGTCTAGTCCAAAATTTTCTGCAGTCTGGGGAGGGTAGCATTTATTCTAAAAACAGAATATGATGTTGAGTCTTACACTAGGGTAGCTGGAATTTTCAATCTTCAGATCATTCTGCTACACTGAATTCTGCCTGGTTGCATTGTGCTAAATTATGAAGTACGGAATTAGGATGTTACAACTTAAAAGTGAGTCCTGCCTTTTAAATAAATGTTGTTTTAGTATTGAAAAGAATATTTTTTATTTCATTTTGAATGGTGAAATGACTTTGGTTTTGAATGTTTTATGACCTTTAAGAGCTGGGTGTATGATACCTAGATGTTACTACCAAGGTTATGAATCTAACTTTATATATGGATGCATATATATTTATATATGTATATTTGCGTGAACATGTATATCTACTTACACACAGACATATACTCACAAACAGTTTAGACTTCTTTTACCAGTATGAAATTTTGCCCTTCTAATGTACATGAGCCTTTAGTACTAATTGAGAGTGCACTATGTGTAAGTACTATTGGGACAACATGTTGGTTAGTTAAAAAAAAATCTTACCAAAGTAGAAAAACTGAGAATGAGCCCAGACTGCCACTTTGAACCAAAACTCAAGAGATTGTTCAGTGATGGACCAAACCTTATGGTTCAGCCTAGACTTTTTACTAAACTATCATGCAAAAGCAACAAAAAGCCTTGTCCTATTCACAGCTCTCAAAAATTGCTCTATTTAAAGCAGACATTTCAGATCAGAAATTTCTAGTAGCTGTGCTTGATTTGAAAAGGAAAATAACTGCAAAATGTCAGAGCAGTAAGCCATTTCTTTCTTTATGAAAAAGTATCATTGAAAGTGTGTAGTACAAGCGAGCTCCTATGGGAAAGCCTCAGGAGAGTTTTTAAGCATGCTGCTATCAAGTCAGGTTCACTGGAAAAAGTAATTTGGATAGCAGTCTCCTGTTTCCCTTCTGTCTCTGATGGGCTGTGTGACTGTGGACAGGTCATTCAGGATTTGAACCAAAACCCATTAATGTCAAGAGAAAGACTCCTGTTGACTTCAGTGATCTTTAGATTGGGATCTGTGTTTCTGATTCTCACCTGGATGACACTAACTTCCATTATGTTCATTTGAAAGCTAGAGTCTTTCTGGGCTTCAATATTCTCATCTCTAAAGGGTCCTTGAAGGGACAGCCTAATTAGTATTACCTATGATAACATTTTAATATATAGTCTTATTCAAAGACCTAAAAAGATAAATAATAAAACACCATATAAAAGGTTTGTAAGGATATCTTAGGAAAGAAACAAATGAAAAAAAAATGTAATATTTACATCTGAAAAGTTGTTAAAGATCTTTCTAGGCTTATGAGGCAAAAATCAGTCATTTTTTCTGCAGTTGTGATAGGGTTTGTGCATTTAAACTGCTGTTGCTCTGTGGCTGAGGGATGGTGTAGGAGAATGGGGAAGGGAAGCACTGGATGAAAAATACAGAAACCATGTCAGTATTTTGAGTTGGGATGTGTATCAGCTTTGTTGGACTGGTGCCCAGTGTCCTTTTCAGTTCTGTTTTTCTGTACAGTGTTCTATTGTTACTGTAAGACCTAATTCAGTATGGAATTCACAAACGCAATTTCTCTCCTCTTCTGATCTTTAGGATGTTTTATTCTTTTTTTTTTTGTGCTTTAGCATTATCCACTGTTATCTAGCTGGAGATGAGGCCAATTCATTCAGCAAAGTTGTAGTACCTTCTGCTTACAATGCCAGTTTAAGGCAGCGGCCCTGATAGGAACCACATGCCTAAAACTGGTATCAAGTTTTGAATCTTGTCCAAGAATTTTCCTACTGTAACATATGCTTAGTTCCATGTGAGTCTGGTAGCAATTTGTTAATCATGTCCAAGAGATCGTTTTTGTATTATTAGTTCACTTATGTTGCCAATAGATAGAGAACGCAGAGTTCTGTTTTCAGCTGTTTCCCACAGAACAGCAAGAAGGAATCGTGTTACCTGAGTCACCTCAGATGTTCACCTCAGCAGTGAAATAAAACATGATCATGTAGAATAGGTGGAACTTTTACTAAAATGCTTTGCACAAATGAGTCTTTTATATCTGATATCTTTTGAATTTTCAAGGTACTTGTAAAAATTTAAATAATCCTTTAAAACTCAAAGGATTAATCAATGCTAATTTGCCAAACTGAAATTTACAGTTGATGGGGCAATTGTACATTTTAAGAATTGCAGAGCTTTACATTTTACAAAATCCAGTGCTAGGAATATTCTCCAGACACTGAACTATTGGTGCACAATAAGGTTAACCTTACAGTTTTTACTCCTGACTAGAAGCAATTCTAATTTTTTGGTGACAAAAATCTAACTCAGAAGCAACTGAGAGAGTGGTAATAGAAACATGCCTGTCTACTTTAGTACTATTCAGTGACAAACTTCCAAGGACTTGTGGTGCTGGGTGCTTGTACGTAATCTGTTCATTCTAAAATGTTTGCAGCATTGGGCTTACTCATGAAACACTTAGAGCTGCTTGGATTTCTTTGAATGGGAAGAATTACTTTTCTCATAGTTTTCAGTGTTCCAGCCAAAATCAGAAACATCAGAAATGTATTCAAAGAATTGTAAAGCCAAGTCTTGTCAAATTCTACAGGGCAAAGATGCTTCAGAAAAAGCTCATGTTTATGTGAATTACATAAAAGAGGTAAGTAGTAGACCCTCACATGGAAATCCTTTTTCTTGATCACCTTTGTGCTCTGTAAATTTCCAAACAAGCTCTGTTGTAGTGATGGCTAATGACACAGATTTAGCATGTCAGTGAACTTAGAAAAAACAGAGGAGAATGGTTTTGACTATGCTTTCTACATCTTCATGCCTTCTACATCTTCATATCTCCTATATTACAGATGTCTCTCTGAAAAACCAGCATTTTGGGTGGAAAGATTAAATTCCTTTTCTTCTTCTTCCCTAACTTTGAAAGCCTTCTTTTTGTTCCTATGTGGGAAAGATAAAAACTATCTACTTTTCCGTATTGCCAAGAACCAGCAGAGCATTGGGCTTGTTGTTCTATTTTGGTATTTAAGTGGACAGCTGGAAGAAGTAAAAAGACCTTAAAATATCATGCATTAGATGCGTAAAAGAAGGTGGTGGGTGAAGGGAACAGCAGAGTAAGGCTACACAGAAACTGGGAAAGGCTGCTTTAGAAAATTAAATGGCTTTTGGCTCTGAAAGAGACACATCTGAGTGCTGGTCCCAGCCTGCCTGTGGTAGCTGGCTGTGCATATGGAACACTGCAGCTTTAAAAATCTATTTACAGGTGCTGTTTCTGTATGGACAAATTATTTTCTATAATTACCCATATTATTTTAAAGAAAAGATCCCCAGGAGTCCCTTGGATTTAAACACAGTAGAATAACTGAGCTACACAACAGAGCATCTCCCTCCCCAGAAGCAGCCATTGAGGTGAGGTGAGCTGAAGCTGCCCCAGCCACAGCAGGTAGCTCAGCACACTGGCTTGCCTGAAGTGTAGATGTCTGAATGGACACCAGTTCCCTCCCCCCTTCAAACTATCACGTCATCCTACTGCTCTGCGTGTGCTAGCTTGCCCAGCTGTACCCTTTATGCCTCTTACAGACAGATACACAAAAGCTTTGTGCACTAAACATTAGTTCTGCTCCCAAATTATGCACATTCTTATTAAAATATATATATATTCACAAAGCCTGTAACTGGAAACCCAACTGGACAAGCTTTTGGGCTCTGAGCAAACTTGGGAATTACAGAAGTGAAAACAGAACAAAAACCAAACTTCTACCTTCTACCTGTAGCCTACTACACTCAAGCATAGTAGGCTACAGCACTCCTCATTTCCCATGTATCTTTCTCAAAGCAGTTACTCTTCATTTTATACTGCTATGACTGAGATGAAAAGAGATCTGTGTCATCCTTTGCTTTTAGATGTTCTTATTCAGTGCCTGTAGCTTACTGCAGGTGTATATACATGTACACACGCGCACAACACACTCTTTGATGTTCAAGTTTTCAAATTTATTAGTGCTATGTAGTAGTTATAACCAACAGGTACAGTACAGCAATAAATACCAATGTTGAATAAGAGCATATTATTAAGACAGCCCAGTATTTTATTCCTTTCCAGAAAGGCAAACCAGTCAGAAATTTCTTCTAGAAGCGCAACTGGAAACATGAATCTGGTTCCAAATAGTCACAGAATCTGGAAGTAGCTTCTTGAAAATTTATGTCACTCCTGTGCCTTCATCAGGAGACTAATACACAGGTCCAATGTTTCTAAGTGTATGGTGTTCTGAAGCAAGCTCTAGGATGGCATCCACTATATAACTTCCCTTTCTGTCTTTGAATTCTTTAGATGATGGACACACTTTATGCTTCCCAGATGTACTTCATGTGTCAAAATATTTTTGGTGAACTGTTTGAACTTTTGCCTAGAGTAAGCCTCTAAAATGCCACTGTATGAGACTGGAATCTTACTTGGGTCAATGCTTATGAGATCTTTTAGTAGTATATAAATGCAAGAAAATGGAAACCTATCTTTACAAGACATATGAAATCAGTCTCTAATTACTCTGATTCTAATGTCTAAATATGTTATTCTGTGGCAGCAGGGTGAACCAGAGTATTTTTGAGATTACCTGACACTGAAGATCGTGAGTTCCCATCAATTCAAACCCCTCTGCCTGGTGTGGAATAACCAGCTTCGACAGTCAAAATAAGTAATAGAGACTTTTCTTTGCAGACTGCAGTGTGCTATGAAAATACCCTAAAAATCATTAAATTAACTGGTTCTGAGATTATGCATAGGGAGGTAGGCAGATCTGTAGAAGCTAAGGCAGTTTTGTAGGTTGCTTTAGGCAGAAAAGTTTTGTGATCCAAGATTTTAAAGCTAACTGGGTTATCGTTGTGCTCAACTGCAGAAAGGTGATATTTCATTTCACATAGCTTAGATGACTACAGTATGTATACGGCTTAAGCTAAATTTTTATATCACTCTTACAGGTACAAATAAGTACTCTGAAGAGATCATTTACTTAATCTCTTTTAAATGTCTATATTTGGATGACAAACTTCGCCCTTTTCTCTCCAGTGAATGTAGAGGGCTTAGACTTCTAGTTTTGAGATAGACATCTACACATCACAGTCTAATGTGAGGGAGCTAAATCCTCATCTGTACCTTTTCAGACACCTAGAAAAAACCATTCACTTCTCTCAGTGCTGTACTAATTCAGAATTCTAGATGCAGAAACGTAATCAGAAGCCTAACTGCACACCCAACAACAATGAGCACAGCTGATTGGTTGTTGTGCCTTTGTCTCCCTCTGATGGTTGGACTGCATGTGCCTTCAGGGCTATGTCATCTTATTAATATACAAGACGTTTAGATCCATATGTGCGCTCTGGATGCACTGCCGAGGAACATGTAGAAATCCTGCATCACCATACTAGCCTATTAAATGACCAGACTACTACATGTCAGAAAACAGTATTCATTTTTTAAATATCTCAATATTTGATATCTTTTTACAGGTAGTGACAGAACTATCTGGAAAATGAATTACTGGCTTCCTCCCTCACTTTCAGATTCAATTGACTCACTGAAGAAGGGGAAGAAGAAATGTTTACCACAGCGAAGGTGTTCATGTTCACATGAACAGTGATAGAGTTCTGAACTCCAAAATACCATTGGACCCCATCTTGCCCAGTACTAGTCTATAAGTGAGCAGCTTTTCCACTTTGGCCATCATTTTGGTAATTCCACCAAAACCACATACAGAAGGTGTCTTCAGTTTCCAAATTTACTATTGTATTCCAAAGCAGCAGAGCTGTGTGTAACAATGCTATGTCCTGAGATTAAAAGACTTTGGTAATGCAACCCCTGATATTATTTCTAAAGCCTAGAAAGGAGTATACATTAGTCAAATGAAGACTGTCATCCTCCAGTGACAAGGCTTAAAAAGCCAAAACTATTTACAAATGTGCAGAATAAGAACATTAACTGTTAGCAAGCAGCAAAAAAGACTGCTGTCTTCCCCAGATCCTGGCTCAAATTTCAGTCAGCAATAAATAAGGCACTGTGAGCTATTTGTTTTAACAAAAAGTAAACTCTAAATTGCAGGTTAACAAAAATATTAAAGTGAGATGAGGGTCTAAACCAGACATAATTCAGGAAGAAGGAGTTGCCCAACACAATAAAAACAAAGAAAGGTACTTTAATGTAAATCAGTACCCAGAAACTAGTGAAGACTGTTAGAAAAAGTTCATATACCTGATACAGTGTGTAGATTTCTCTCTATATAGTGTGCACTACCTTTGTGACTCTTTCAGTCAGCTAGTTTGAGCCCCTTTGTAATCTTGCAGCTAGTGAGCCTTTCCCGTCCTACTCAGGGACCTACATTTTCTTTGCTCAGTATTTGAATTTATAGTACTTGCATTAGATAGCATAGGAAAGAGGAGTCTGGCCTCATGCCTGTTAAAAAGGAAGATGAACTTTGGACTTTAAACTATATATTAGCTTCTCATTTCCAGCAGTTTATGTAGTGGCAACTTGGGGGTTTTCAGTGATTGGCTCAGTACCAATAAAGAAGCAGAGTGGGTCTCTGTACAAGGAGTGAAACAAGTGCATCTGGCCTGTGTTACAAAATATGAGCAAAATGCTTCCAAAAATTTTCCTAGTAAAACACAATATTTTGTACTTTAGCCCACTGTATTGGCAAGACCTAGATTTTTTCAGAAAAAGTGTGAATGGTTTTAAGGGCTTCAATTCACTCTTTAATATTGGCCAATGATAATAGAAAATTTACAGTCACAGAAATGAGGCAGAGATTTATTTGACCTCCACTACCTTTTTTTAACTTGTTATAAAAAACCAGCTGGATACAGATGAAGTTCCTATTGGTCTCATTTTGATTTTAGTTACTGAATTTGGGGGCTATTTCTGTGTCAGATTTTCTTCAACACATGTTCACACTGAAGCTGTCTAAGCAAGTCTCAGAGAATCTGACAAATTTTTCAAAATGAATTTTCTGATGGATTGGTCAATTTGCTCTATTTGAGTAAATGTGACAAAAACTGTGTTGGTCGTTGGCTTTCCAACTCCTGACACCATCTGCTGTACTCTGCTCTTCTTGCCCCTTCCCAGTGGTCCTTCTAATGATGGTCTCCAATGTTCAAGGCAGAAACTGCTGCACTGGCTCTTTTGCAGGTCCATCCAGTCCAGCACATGGTCTAAAACAATGGTTAGTAGCAGGAGCTTCAGAGAAATGTACATGAACACTTCAGCAAGGTCATAATCTGATTGCTGTAAATCCCATCCTAATCTCTTACCTAAGGAGAAGATAATGTTAAGCATGAAGTTTAATTTTTATTTTAGAGCATATGTTGCAAAAAATAAATTACAGGGCTGGACAGACTTCTTATCCACCAATGTTTATTTTTCAAGCTATGAGTATTATAGCAAAATATTAATTTCACTATTCTTCTAATAGATTATAAAGATAAAATTAGGTCCCTTATTGAATGAAGACTTTATGAATTACAGTTTTTAAAAGCTATGCTTGGATTTGCTGTATTGAGGAAGCAGAGAGTAAAAATAATAAAAGCAGGATAAAACCAGGCTCACCAGAGACAAACCTGGTGTGGCATGCCAATGTTTCAGGGATGGTGTACTAGCAAGATCCTTTGGTCTGCCATCTCAGTGGAGGTAGGGAATCGAGATCCATGCAGCAGCAAAGACACAAGGGTAACTGATGTGTTAGAAACCATAGAAGGGCACAGGAATGAGGCCTTCTCTTCCCAAAAAGGTGTCAGAATCAATAGCCCAACTACAGTGCATCTAGACCAATGCATGCAGCCTGGACAACAAACAGGAGGAGCTAGATGGCATTGTGCAGCAGAAAACTATGACAAAGTTGCCATCACGGAAACAAGGTGGGATGACTCGCACAAGTGGAGTGCTGCAATGATTTGCTATACACTCTTCATAAGGGATAGGCAAGGAAGAAGAGGTAGCCCTAAACCTTAGGGAGTGTTTTGATTGTCTAGAGCTTAATGACATTGATGATAGGGTTGAGTGTTTATGAGTAAGCAACAGAAGGAAGGCCAAAAAGGCAGATATCATGGTGGAAGTCTGTTGTAGACCACTCAACCAGAATGAAGAGGCAAATGAAATATTCCGTAAGCAGCTGGAAAAGTCTCACAATTGCTAGCACTTGTTCTCATGGGGGACTTCAACTTACCAGATGTCTCCTGGAAATGCAATATAGTGGAGAGGAAGCAGTCTAAGAGTTTCCTGGACTGTGCTATGTGGAAGATAACTTCCTGACACAGTTGGTGAGTAAGTTAGGGAAGGTGTCCTCCTGGACTTGTTGTTTGTGAACAAAGAAAGGCTTGTGGTGGTTGGAAATCGTCATATGCATAAGGATCAAGAAATTATAGAGGTTTTGGTTCTCAGTGAAGTAACAAGGGGCATCAGCTACCTTGGACTTCTGGAGAGTGGACGTTGACCTGTAAAAGAACCTGGTTACAGGGTTCCTTGGGAGGCAGACCTGAAGGGCAAAGAACTCCAGGAAGCCTGGATGT
This sequence comes from Psittacula echo, assembly GCF_963264785.1. Classification (NCBI taxonomy): domain Eukaryota; kingdom Metazoa; phylum Chordata; class Aves; order Psittaciformes; family Psittacidae; genus Psittacula; species Psittacula echo. The sequence continues at coordinate 62,514,028 of NC_137737.1, forward strand.
TCCTCAAAAGGAAATCTTACATGCAGGCCATTCCCATGTACCAAAATATGAGCTGGTGGGGAAGAAGGCCAGCCTGACTGAACAGGGAGCTTTGGCTGAAACTCAGGAAAAAAAGGAGAGTTTATGACCTTTGGAAGAAGGGGCAGTCCACTCAGGAGGACTAGCAGGATGTCATAAGGTTATGCAGGGAGAAAATGAAAAGGATCAAAGCACAACTAGAACTTAATCTGGCTACTGCCATAAAAGACAATGAAAAATGTTTCTATAAATATGTTAGCACAAAAGGAGGACTAAGGAGACTCTCCATCCTTTATAGGATGTGGAAGGAAACATGGTGACAAAGGATGAGGAAAAAGCTGAGGTACTTAATGTCTTGTTTGCCTCAGCCTTTAATGATCAGACCAGTTCTAATCTGGACACCCAACCCCCTGAGCTGACAGAAGGGGGCAGCGATCAGAATGAAGCCCCCATATTTCCAAGGAAAAATGGTTAGCAACCTGCCACACCATTTAGATTCACACTGAAGTCTATGGAGCTGGATGGGACCCACTCAAGGGAGATAGTGGAAGTGCTGACAGAGGCACTTCCAATTTTTCTACAAAATTTGCATGCTTTTGCCAGTTAATCAGGCCATACCATTCCGCTATCCATTCCCTTACCCAACCCTTCTTTCTCATTTTCAGTCTTTGTTCACCTGTTCTGCTGTCATTCACACCACTTAGACTCAGCATTTCAAATTCACTTCTTTTTCTATGTGAACACAGTGCATGAGCCAGTCTCTCTCTTCCAGTGAAGTAAATCTCTAACTGACCCTCAGTTAAGTGCTTCCTGTACGTTCAGGTTGTCTGCTGGCCAGAGACAGCCTATTGTCTGTTATGTTGGGAGGTGCATAAAGCTTTTGCAATGGACCTTTGCTGAGTGAAGTGCTGGTCTCTTAACGTGGAGCAAAACAACCTGTTGAGATTTCAGGCTTCTCTGCCCTGCCTTTACAGAGGCTATACTAATTCATTGCTTGCTTCAGGATTCACAGACTATCAAAGTGGCCTAAACCCACATCTCCTCTAATCCTCTTTGGTACTGTGCTGATTATGGCTTAATATTTACAGAGTTTCAATTGCTGAGCGTTCAGGATGTAAGAGACTGAAAAGTTGAATACAGCCAGACAGGCAAGAAAGAGAAGTTTGAAAAAACATAAAAGGCAGTGGAAGTCGAATGACATTCTTTCTACCTCTTCCCTTCATGCACTCACACAGATTTTGCCTTCTTAAGCACTTTTCCACTGACCTTTTTTTTTCCCCTTTCCTCTTTTTATATCTCTCTGTATATACTCAGGGTAAAAAAAAAAGGTACACAGCCATTTTTACGAGAATGTTGACTGAGGGTGGTCACCATCTGTGCAAACTGTCTGAAATTGTGACTTCCTCTTTGCCTTCTTTTCTGTCAGAGAAAAACCTTACTTCTTAGATAACCCAGGGAACATTATTATGCATCACCCTCACCATCATCCTTCCCCTCACTGCTCCCCTTCATATGATTGGCATTTTCCAGTCAAAACATGCTTCTCTCTTGCCTGAAAGGGCTTCTTTATTAAAATAGACATCCTGTTTAACATTTGAGGAGATGACTAGTTAGCACCAGAAGCTCTGATGTGATTATTTGGGTGTTGAAACACAGAGGCATAGCATGGTTGCTTAATTAGCATAGCAAATAACTAAATTTGCCACATTTTTAATATATGTATTACTTTATTTTTATTATTTTATATATTTTAAATATTTATTATTTTATTATAATTATTTTATTTTATGTATATTTGTTGACTGGAAAGGTTGGACCAGATGATCCTTAAAGTCCTTTCCAACCTGGTATTCTATGATATTATGATGAAGAATTTGCCCCTCCTCTTCCTTACTTTCTTTTCCTTCACTGCTGCATGTTGGAACTTTAGAAACCTAGAGAATAATGTCTAGGCCCATACAGTTTTGTAGTTTAGCATATATATTTGCTAAATTTCCTAACTAAAAGTGGACAAACCTCTAATATTTGTCTCTTATACTAAGGCTTTTCAGGTACGTCTTGTCTGGTTGAAGATAACACTGCTCCCAGTGCTGTCATTCTTCACTCACTGAAGGTTACAATGCATTTGTATGGATCCTTCCTGATATGCTGCAGGAAAAATCACTGGACTGAGCTCAGGCCCCCTAGCTCCTGCTAACCTAGCCAATTTTAGCTGAAGAGGATTTTGGAGCTCTGCCAGTAAAAATGAGCTGATGATGGTCTGTGCCAGAGAGGTGCTGAACTGTGGGAAAGGACATAATTATCTGCACAACTGCTTGTGAAATGGGCTTCTGCCTATAGTTGTAGACAGACGTCTTCTAGATCTATTTTGGATCTCTTCTGCCTGAAACAAGGCAATGTCTGCCAACACTGACCGAAAGAGAAGCAGGGAACACAGCCTGTTCAGCTGGTATTAATTACTGACAGAACTGAGACCATGGTCAACTGGTTTAGCTGGGTTTAGATTAGGCATTTGCAATAGTTTACCTGTAATATTTGTTGTTTGCTAATGCAGGCACATTCCCCACAATGCATGCTGAGTTTTAAGATCTCTGTCACTGAAATCCTGATCTTAAATATGCTTAAAAATGGTACTTAAATTTATTTTCAACCTTTTGTAATTTGTTTTTACCACTATTTTTACGTGGTTTTATCATACCAATGCTAACAATGACCTTCACACTTCTATGGTAACTTCCATGTGCAATGCTATGAATCTTTTTATACACAGCAGCTTGGCTTCTCAAAATGCTGTGGGAGCAGGGCAGTGTGGTACTGGATCTCCATGTGAGGTAAGAGAATAGCTTAAGGAGCCAGAGTTGTAACTCGTGATCAAGGAAAAGTTCTCTGAAAGAGAAAGTTGCAGAGACAACAGGGAGGCTGGTTGAACATGTGGGTGTTAGGTTTACTCTGTGATCCTCTTTCAGGCACTCTTTCTAAACCAGTCAGACGTGTATAAGGCAGCCACAGTGCAATGGGGAACTTGCAGAATTTGCAATGAACATGAGATGATATTTTTGAAGTATGATCTTGCAACTTTTTGGTCAAACTTTCTTCTTGGTGGCTTTTCCACAAAGAGAAGCTATTTTTCCTTAAGGTTCCCAGCTATTCTGCTTCATTTCGCATTCTTGGAAAGTGGTAATGGGTATTTTAGCAAAGCTGTGTAAGCTCTGCTGCTGAAAAGAACTAGCTAAAGATGATTTTCAGTGTAGCATTTAAAACAAAAATAAAGCTGACTGTAAGCCTTGAACCTCACAACATCCTTCTGTTCTGTCGTAGGTGAGGTTGCTGTGCTGTTACGTGAAGGAGGTGGGACTACAGCTGGAGAGTTTGAGTCCTGGTAGACCTTTCTTAACAGCACCAGAACATCACAGGCTCTCCCTGGTCGCTTGGCCTCCTGAACCTTGTTCAGCTAGTCAGTCAGACAAGCCAATAGTCTCCCAAAATGAGTGGTCTGATTTTACCACATTAATGGTGCAGAAGAGCAATAGTAGAACTGGATGGCAAATGCATGAAAAGCAGAAATTGTAGAAATGTCTCTTTCAAATATAATAAGCCTGAAAAGTTTGAACCATGTAATTTAACTTTTGGAACAGGTGGATGGTGTGTTATCTGCTGTCATTCTTGTTGCTCAAGTCCGTTTGAACAAACAGTGTGCTTTTTGAACCAACATATTTTTATTCTCATCACTTGCTCAATTTTTCTCTAGGAAGAGCCACTACTGTGAATCCTCTCACCTACTTTGTGAAGTGCAGATGTGTTCTCATTAGAGTAAATCAGCATCACTTAGCAGCATAAGTGAAGTTTGTAAAAACAATGGTCTTGTTTTGCTTACCCTGATGTAAATCAGAATCAAGCTGGCTGACAGCAACAGATTTATACTGATGCAAAGCTGAGGTAAGATCAGAATCAGGCCAAATGACTTAAAGTATATTCTCCTTTGTTTGGGGCTGTCAATGACGAGTTTTACATTTCATCTGAATTAATCTTTAACTGCTTATTTGCTAGACAAGCAGAACAAATAGTTGTTAGTCAGTTTCATCTCAGCAAAATATGACACCGGCTTGAACTTAAAAGGTGTGCTGTAGCATTTTATATATGCAAAGTCAAAGCATTCTACCTGGGACTGAAGCTGGTTAAACAATTACTCCGCTATGTTTCTAGAGGGACAAAGGCAGAGGAGCGAGGGCTTGCTGAATGTTTGCACTGATGAAGAAGTCTGTTAAAATTATACTTAATACAGTTGCATTTTTGAATCAGAAAAATATATCTTGAAAAATTATAGAGCATTTGTCACTTGGATTCTCTCCTGCTGCGTTGCTTTTAGAAGAGGTATGATTGGTATCTCAAAGTTCTCAGTTACATACCACCCTGAAACCATGTTGTTATCTTCTGCAGAAGCAAACAAACAATTTAGCCTGACCTATAGTTTAATTTGTGAAAAAAAAAAAAAAAAAAAAAGAAAGGGAGGTGGTCAATGGCAAGTGCCCCACTGTAGTAATAAAATGTCTAGACAGCAATTAACATCCATTTCCCTTAAGAATGCAACTGTGTCATCAGCAAATCTTTACTACTTTGTGAGGGACCAATCTAAATATGTTTAATCATTAATCAATTTCCAAAATCTGAACAGGATTTTCTTTTGATGGGCTTTGACTTCAAAACTGCAGTCACTTTATGAGAAAAAAAAGAAAACTAAGGGGGATTATTTTGGCTGCAGTCCAGTGGGTGAGCCTGCTTAGAAGATCACTGGTGCTGTGTCTTGTTTGGGAACATTGCACTCTTTCTGCATACGTTAGCACTTTCAGTTTCCTCGATTCTTTTCTATTTCCTCTTTGTCTGTGTGTATTCATAGCAAGCAGCAGTGGCTGAAAGCGCCGAGCGCGATTCTGCGCACAGACTGGTCCTGTAATAGCTGGCAACTGTGTCTGCCTTGTGAGCTGGCTTTGAGAAATACCTCTTTCCTCCCTCTTTGAGCAGCACTTCTCTTCCCCCAGAATTATTCTCCCAGCCAATGGTGAAGTCTCTCACAGGTCACCGATTGCTGTGCTCGCATGGGATCACACTAAACTTCCTGTCAAGTGCAGGGAGCAGGAAATTACTCTTTAGTTTCCTACAATTAAACAAAAAAACCCCACTGTGCTCTCACCACACACAACTACCAAAAGGGTTTTAAGCCCATCAGGAAAATAATATTATATGTAGCATAATTACAGAGGAATCTGATCGACAGGATCATGATCACTATAGTAAACAAAAACTACTTTAAGTCCACTGATGCCAACAGTGGATTTACCCTGATTTACAGTATCATAACTGAGCTCAGCCTCAGGCTCTGGCATGTTCACTGAATACATCAAAGAACTTCCCAAAGAGAAAAATGGCACAAGCTGATATCTTTTGGAAACTCTTCTGGTTTTTCACTTTGAGAACTGGAAACTTCTCCTTTTAGCTTATACTCTGCTTCAGAATTCATTGTTCTTGCCAAACAAGTAAGAAATGTGAGGATTACTGCACTGGAGAGGTGGCATTTCTGGAACACAGCCCTGTTTGGCAAGGCAAAACATTTTCTACTGCACCCAGGGAATGACACAGACAACACTAAGCTTTGCTTACGGGTTATGTGAGGTTTATTAATAAAGGAAATAATTGCTTCCCCCACAAAATACAAGCTTATATGAAACAAATGTCACAACTATGTAGAAAAACATACATTGCTTTGGTTAATCTATACTATTTGGGTAACTGGATTGCACATGACGGTGCTAAAAAGAACCTAAAATGAGGGATGTCAGTGTCTGGGCTGAATGCTAGCCACCATACAGCTTCTGAGATAGTAAGGACCTCTTCAAGCAAATATTGTTCAAAACCTTTGTATATGTGAAAGCAGCCCATAGTCCTTCCCATTAGACAAACACCCATTCTGATGGAGAAGCCACAGGATGCAGGTCCAATCTGGAGAAATAAACCATTACAGCAGGCCATTCCTCCTGGCACGCCACATAGCAGCTGTGCTTGAAGAGCAGAAAGAAGACAGGGCAGGTCATGAAGGTCTCTGTAGTTGCATCTAGCTGGTTCAATAGGTGTGTCCCAGGCATGCCTTCCTCTCTACACAGCTGGTTTTCATTCTTGCAGTAACCAGGACACTCCTGAGGGTGAGGGTAGTTTTGGGAGGGGTCAGAGGTGTGTGTTCTGTCTTCTAGAGCTTGCGTTGATTTGAGGTTGAGATGCAGTAAGGATGTATGCATGGAGTTCAGTGTTTGAAAGCACTGTCAAGACCACAGACCAGAAAATGTAGTCCTCATGGGATGATTGAGGGATAAATGGCATTCCACCTTCAACTGATCTCCAATTTGCCTTTAGAAAACCCAGTGCAATGGTACTGCAAAACTTTATGCTCCCTGAAGGACAATATTTCATATCTGAGTTGCCCACAAACGTGTGTTCATGAAAAAAATCCCAGAAGTTCTAAAAATTATTATTCATAAAATGCATTTGGACAGAGGAAAAAAAATCTATCAGTTCTTCTGAATGTGTATTTTCTCTCTTTTCATCTTACATGTAATTGTTAATTTTGTGTGTGTGTGCGCACGCAAAGGATGTCACCTCCTTAAAGATCTTTGAAAAATTAACATAATTGTCCATTATCTTAGTCCTTTATTCTCTGCCTTTCAATATCTGCTCCTCCTAACATTTCACAATATATCAATCTCTGATCCTTGGCACTAGCACAATTCATTTTCCACAAGATGTTATTGAGATTGTAAATAAATGCCACAGCATCAAGGGGCAGACAAGACGGAGCCTGTCAGATCTGGAAGTCGGCAGCAAAGTTATAATTACAGCAGAGTGGTGTGAGGTGAGTTCTTTGCATCCATAGATTTAATTGTCACCAGCTGCTGGGGAAGCAAAGCACGAGGAAAAGAGGATGGAGAGTGATGGGGGTAAAGAGTGTTACCAAATATGTCCTAGGTTGTTTTCGCAGTTCCCATTTGTTAACTCATAGGCCATGAGCAGAACAGAAAGAGTTCCATGCTTAAAAAGTAGCATTTCAGCAAAAATAACGTTTTGTACTGGAAGTCTTTTACTTGCAAAAAACCTGAAAATTGTAGTCAGAGAGGTCAGGCCACTCCCACAGTCAGCTTTGGTGCATGGTACTTCAAATAGTATTAATACATAACAACATTTTGAGGGCAGAAGTAAACTAAATATGATCAGGCTAAGAGCTCAAAAAAGCTGTGTGAACATGGTAAACACATTGCTGTGCAGAAGTGTAAGTGCACTGCAAACTGCTGCACAAGTATCTTTCACCATTTCCAAAGCACTTTTTTCTGCAAATATTAGCAGACTCATTTTTACCCCCTTATATTGAGTCACTGCTTCAGTGAGATCACTTACTAAGAGTTCAGGTATCAGAATCTGGCCTGATACGATCTGAATATCAGTGTTATGAGTAGGACTGTCTTCATGCACAAAAAAAAAAAAAAAAAGCCAAAGCAGAGCTCAGCCTGATTCAATTATCTGATGTTTTTGCTGTGAGATCTCACTATCTTGCAGTTGAAGATGAAAGTGATTTGCAGAACTTGTCTTCAACTGTATGCATGAGTTAAAAAGCTAAGACTTTGTATGTGAAGACAGTCCAAACTTTCCTAAAAGATGTTTTAGATTTGGATTCAAGCTTAAGGCCTAAATTCTATGATTGTATGATTCTATACATGAGGCTAAGATAGACCACCAGTTGGGGCATAGACTCTTCCAGTGTTTGTTAAGTTTTGTATCAGGGCCTCACATAAGATTTCATTGCTGATGAATATATATGCCACTAGGCATAAAAGTAGTTAGATAATGTTTATCAAATGATGCTTGGAACTAAATAAAAGGCAATAGAAGATTGTTGTAATGTGCTTTTTGTTCATTAGTTGTTTTCCAAGCTGTTCTACCATTTTTCAAGTGATTTCATTTTATTTGCCTGAAAGATTTCTTGCACAGATTGGTGAGTGCTTGTATGGTCAAAGAAAGTAGAGAGTCAATGTGACCTCCCTCTCAAGTACTGCTGCTCAGTAAGAATGTTACATGCCTCAAATGCTTCTCAGCAGAGAAACTCAGTATTCAGCAGTGCTTGCATTTTGTTATAGGAATGGGTGGAATTGGAAATGGAAAAGACCCGTTAGGTCATACAGCCCCTTTTACAATAGCTGTGTATTTTTTAGAAAATATTTTAGAAATTAACATTTTAGAGATCATGAAGAATAAGATTTTTAAGTCAACTCTTTCTGAAAGTTTAAGGTTTGTCTTACTTTGCATTGCATGAAAAGCTTTGTAAAGGTTCCTAGAAAGTGGAAATATGTTAAAATACTTATTTTCAAATGAAAGCCCCTGCCTTTTGCTTCAGATGAAGTGGAAAAGTCATCTTCAGGTGAGACTATTTTTCAAGGGTATGGATCTAACCTGCCTGCAATATAAACAAGTTCTCATCCCAGATACCTTTGAATCAATCTGACTGGAATTTGAGTACAGATATTCAGAACAATGTCTTCATCTACTGGGCTGTTCAGAGCAAGAATTTCAGCCATTTTCTTCCAGATTAAAACTCTTCTGGAATTGATATTTGCATAATAATTGAGTTCAAATTAGCTTTATAAATGCACTTCTTCTTCCTAATGAAGCAATTTTTTTTTTTTTTTTAATTTTTATGAAGTATTTACTAAGATACTATGGATGATTTACCTAAAAAACAATCCTCAATGGAACCATCCCAGGAATTTACTTCTGGCTAGGTACTCATCCGAAAATAGAGTAAAGCAATCATATTGGGGAATATTTGATATTCAAGAGGTCTTACACTGAAGACATTCAAATTTCACTATGTGGTGTCAACAGAAACCTTCAGAAATGTGTAGGGTACAACCGTGAATTTTGCCATTGAATATTACATGTATTTTAAATAAATGAATCATATAATCATAGAATAGTTAGGGTTGGAAAGGACCTTAAGATCATCTGGTTCCAACCCCCCTGCCATGGGCAGGGACACCTCACACTAAACCATGCCACCCAAGGCCTCAAGCAACCTGGCCTTGAACACCACCAAGAATGGAGCATTCACAACCTCCCTGGGCAACCCATTCCAGTGCCTCACCACCCTCACAGTAAAGAATTTCTTCCTTATATCCAATCTAAACTTCCCCTGTTTCAGTTTGAACCCGTTACCCCTTGTCCTGTCACTACAGTCCCTAATGAAGAGTCCCTCCCCAGCATCCTTGTAGGCCCCCTTCAGATACTGGAAGGCTGCTGTGAGGTCTCCACGCAGCCTTCTCTTCTCCAGGCTGAACAGCCCCAACTTTCTCAGCCTGTCTTCATACGGGAGGTGCTCCAGTCCCCTGATCATCCTCGTGGCCCCCCTCTGGACTTGTTCCAGCAGCTTCATGTCCTTCTTATGTTGAGGACACCAGAACTGCACACAATACTCCAAGTGAGGTCTCACGAGAGCAGAGTAGAGGGGCAGGATCGCCTCCTTTGGCCTGCTGGTCACGCTCTTCTTGATGCAGCCCAGGATATGGTTGGCTTTCTGGGCTGTGAGCGCACACTGCTGGCTCATGTTCATTTTCTCATCGACCAACACCCCCAAGTCCTTCTCTGCAGGGCTGCTCTGAATCTCTTCTCTGCCCAACCTGTAGCTGTGCCTGGGATTGCTCCGACCCAGGTGTAGGACCTTGCACTTGGCATGGTTAAACTTCATAAGATTGGCATCAGCCCACCTCACAAGCGTGTCGAGGTCCCTCTGGATGGCATCCCTTCCCTCCGGCGTATCAACTGAACCACACAGCTTGGTGTCATTGGCAAACTTGCTGAGGGCGCACTCAATCCCACTGTCCATGTCACCGACAAAGATGTTGAACAAGACCGGTCCCAACACCAGCTCCTGAGGGACACCACTCGTTACTGGTCTCCAGCCGGACATTGAGCCATTGACCACAACCCTTTGTGTGCGGCCATCCAGCCGGTTCTTTATCCACCGAGTGGTCCATCCATCAAATTGATGTCTCTCCAACTTAGAGACAAGGATGTCGTGTGGGACAGTGTTGACCGCTTTGCACAAGTCCAGGTAGATGACGTCAACTGCTCTGCCCCTGTCCCTCAGTTTCATAACCCCATCATAGAAGGCCACCAAATTGGTCAGGCAGGATTTCCCCTCAGTGAAGCCATGCTGGCTGTCACCAAGCACCTTGTTGTTTTTCATGTGCCTTAGCATGCCTTCCAGGAGAATCTGCTCCAAGATTTTGCCAGGCACGGAGGTGAGACTGACTGGTCTGTAATTCCCCGGGTCATCTATTTTTGCTTTCTTAAAAATGGGGGTTATATTTCCCTTTTTCCAGTCATCAGGAACTTCACCTGACTGCCATGATTTTTCAAATATGATGGCCAGTGGCTTAGCAACTTCATTTGCCAGCTCCTTCAGGACCTGTGGATGGATCTCATTAGGTCCAATGGACTTGTGTACATTTAGGTTTTTAAGATGGTCTCGAACTGGATCCTCTCCTACAGTGGGCCTAGGGTCTTCATTCTCACAGTCCCTGAGTCGGCCTTCCAAGACTTGGGTGGTGCAGTCAGAGCCTTTGCCAGTGAAAACAGAGGCAAAAAAGTCATTAAGAACCTAGGAAGTCATTAAGAACCTTGAATGATTGTCAGTATAAAACGTAACATACAAAAAGTACTCAAAATACAGTGGGGTAGTGAACCCTAGTTTCTAGCATATCAAACCCCAGAAAACTGATTTTTTATGGATTTTTTATTTGAGGAGATTATATTATGTACTTGTGAACTGTATAATTTTTTCCTTTAATGGTGTATATATGGCAAATGGGAAAGGAAATGTGGTATTTTAGCACTATAAACCTCACTGGAGACCCTAAGCAATATTCAACTTCTTTGCAATAGATACACATAACCTTTCTATCAACCATAAGGAAATGCTTGTTCATATGAAGCTTTCAGTCTCTGAAGTAAAGTTTTTGCCTTAGGTATTTTGAAAATACTATGTTTACAAGAAAATATTAAGGAAAAAGAGAAAAGAAATAATTTAAAAGAAGTTTGAAAGTTAATCTACAGCTTGTTTTTTGATTCTAGTATATTTATCCTTAACAGAATTAGGAATTGCTGTTGTAACTTTACAATATTTACTATACTTTCACTGGAAATGCAATCAACTTCTCAGGTTGTAATTTAATTTTTCTGCAGGTACAGTCTAATGTTCTCAGCTTGTGGGCATGAAAAGAACACATTTTAATGCAGGTATTCCAGTAAATAAATGCATCTTTAACAGATAATTCAAGAAATTTTGCTAAATGAAATCTATCTAATGAAGATAAAGATCTGGCTAGAAACCTCAGATGATTTTCTAGGAACTACAGGTAGGCATGACCTACCGTAACTTAGTACCGGGGAAATCAAAGGTCAATGTGGAAGGTCTATGGAACAAAGAGTGCTGCAGATCATTGTGTGCTTTTTCAAATGGAGTGTCTTTTCTTTAGACCATTTTAGAAAATATCTTCTAGCATTTAACAGACAGAACCCGTAAAGTATGTGGGTAACAAATGAGAGTTAAAATTTACTACAATCCTAAATTTAGTTCTATGCTTTTCAGATAAATGGGAAAACATTCTATGGTGATTAATAGAGAACAATAACCTAGTAACTATACAGGTTGCTTAATTATAAATTACTTAAAATATTTGAGGGGATTTTTTTTTTCATTATTCATTAAATTCTTGAAAACTTTTTCATAAGGGGAGTGTTGGATGACAGAAGAGGTAGACAATAGACATCAGCAGTGAATGAAGCTTGCAGACATCTTTAATGCTTTCTATCCAACTCCATTAATTTAAGAGGTGTTAGGACACATTTAAAGACTGACTTCATCCACTTTTATTTTCCTGCTAGTGACAAAAGAAAAATAGGCTCATGTCTTATGGAAGGTTTTGTTGAACAGGTTCATAACTTACATGGAAGACATATGCCCAAGTTGCAAATGTTTCACAGATCACTCTTGGAGGGTGATACTCATGCCATTTCTCTTGGGGCTCACAGAAATCCTTTTTTTATGATTCAGGTCAAATTTAGGATCTCTTTTGGCAGCAGAGCACACCACCGAAGCAAGTCCTGTATCTATCAAGGAACATGCATACCTTCCTATTCCTCAGGTTTCACACTGTGATAATGGGTTTATCTCCAGTGAGTAGGCAGCTGGCTTACATAGCAAACAAAAAAAGTGGCAAACGCTGTTCTAGTACATCTTTCCTTCACAGATCATATCAAAGGCTATAATCATTTTGGTGCCACCAGCCAAATAAGTTTCTGTCACTTGGAGAAATGATAAAATATGGGAATGCTGGTGTTAAAACCAGCTTGGTGCTGTATGAATCTCTGGCTCCCATTGGCTGAGCATGAGGCACCATTGTGAGACACTGCAGCACTCAGGCTGGCAGTACAGCTTTAGCTGTTTGCTCAAAAGCAGGCAGGACCTGAGTCAGGCAGGTGAGGCAGCTATTAAGGTACAGCCTAGGCCAGGAGGTGGCTGGCATTTATGGCTCCCCACCCTGCAAACACTCCCTCCATGTCCTTCACTCCCTAGATCACTCTGTAGAGCATTTTCTATGCTTCCTACCCTACCTGTTGCATGAGAGAAAATTGCTTTTTCCCTTGGTAGTTCTCTAGGTCTTGGCAGCCTGAGAATGTGCTGATCTAAGGCTGAACTTCCCTTGGTTCCTTTGCACACCTTTTTAAGAATTTTCTATGACAGGGATAAGGACTAATGGCAAAATCTTCACATCTTTCATCAAAGCACTGGAAGCTGGGGTAAATTCTGTACATGGAACCAGCAAAACCATCACTTTAATGAAAAGTAAAATTTACATTTGATTGGAAGATGCACAGCATGATTTAGTTGAAAAACACAGTTCTCAGCTTTGAGCTGTTGCTAGTAAATAAACTTACACACCCTCACTGATCTTCTACCCCAAAGACTGTATGTAAAATGAGTAGCTAGCAGTTTTGCAGGTCATGACTGTGGAGCACTGCGAATATCCTATGGAAGACTTAAATCAGTGTTTCTACACCTATACTTTTTTGAAAGTTATCATCCTTTCGTGTAAGATGCCAGCACAAATTTTGGCTAACTCTTTGCCATCCCACAGTCACATGAACATCCCTACCCCACTCTCTCATTTTACATGTATGATTCAGTCCACTGAGTGGAATATCTGAAATCCTTACTGTTCCTGGCTATTTCACATTGATGCTATTCAATCTTAAACCAAGACAGAGGGAACTGAACAAAAAGGCAATCACATTTTCAGTCTCTCTGCAAACATGTCACAGAACTGTGATGTTGCATTAGCTATTTAGCTAGAAATGATGCTTTTACTAAGTACCAGCACCCTGACTGGTTTAGTTCCAGTTCTGAAATTCTTAACCTACTTTCAATCTGATAATGTCCTATGTTTGGAGGGTCTCACACTTCACTGAACCAGCTCAATCTAGACTTTAAATAAACATGAGGCTATCTTGTCTCCTACACAACTTCCCAATAAAATCCTGTAGGATCTATTTAAGTAACTGTGGTCCATAACAGCAGAAAACATAACCAAATACTGAGGAAACTCAAACAGTAAACTTGCAAAACACACAAATGTATCCAACAATCATTAGGCATTTCCTGAAGAGTCCTGTCTACCTTGGCCACCCATGAGCTCCTTGCCTATTATTCGAGACAGCTGGCCTAAAAAAGGGATCTGGCTTCTGCTTATATTTATTAAATCTGCAGGAAGGGCCCATCAATCACAACAATGGGTTTTAAGTGTTTGCTGGGTGAGAGGAGAGTCCCATAAGCAGTCTTTGAAGTGTCTTTTGCTGAAGGTAAACATCTGAAGAACATAAATAGCTGCTCTTCTTTCCAATGAGTGACCTTGTCAAAGTGGGTAGAATGGAGAGACGGGGGAGGGGTGCCATCATGAAAAGGAAAAGCAATAAAGGATTCCTTATGACAGCAATTTGCACATTTACTGCTCTTTGATATGTTAACTAGATTTTGCAAAATGGAATTCTTTGTCTTTTAGAGGTCCTTGGGCAGTGATAGCTCACAGTCAGAACAATGTTTTGCAATAGGCCTAATGCATCTTCTAATTAATAAGGTAACTTGGGCAACCTCTGTAAATCAGTGACATTATCATTATAACAGGACACAAGTGAATAGTTGTTTATAAGGAAGGAAAGATGCTCATAACAGCAGTATCATTATTTACTGAGCTCATTGACTAAAGAGAATTGTATTGAATACAAGGGGATCAATAGGTTATGGGCCCTGTTCACTAAATTTTTACAAGCCATATATGAACCCTTGATTCTAGAAAACAGCACTTCTCCATTCAGAAAACTGGGAATGTAGCACTGACAATTTTCAGTTTTCATATTCAGCACAGGCTAAGACTATGTGACGCAAATTCCCTAAGTGGAATTGAGAACAAACAGGCAGGTCAGTAAGTTCTCTCAAAGGAACAATAAAATATTTTAGAAGAATAAAATATACAAGCATGGATGCATATGACCACTGTGGGAAAGCAAGTAGCTAATAAGCTAGCCTGCAGAAAGTAAAAATGATGGTATTTTATTTGGAAATACATTATAGGAGGCAATGTGTGGCATGGAAACCCCATTAGCAAGTCAAAGACGGATGCAGGCAGAAAACTCAAGTTTCTTTCCGGAAAGTAAAATCTCTTGTTAAATTGCAAGCTACATCATGGTGAATGAGCATTTTCGCTTGCTTTTATATAAGCAAAGGAAGCTGCATTTCAGCAGTACGCAAACTGATTCACATAGATGAAGCATCTATTAATACATATTAAGGATCTATAGGTATTTATGAAGTATTATAGCAACTACAAAATATAGAGCAGTAAGAGTACCTAGGTCTTTCAAAATAGAATGCTGCCCCTTGTTTTAGTGGGTACGTTTCCTAATGTTCTGGTGGGGCACAATAAGTCTTTTTCTGCACTTAACAGCAGCGTAAGCCATAGACAAGATCAGGGCCATTACAGGGTCATTTTTTGTACCACTCATCAACAGCCCTTGCTGAGATTAAGCTTTAAATGAATCTCTTTTCAGCCAGCTTATACTACCTTTATTTCTATCACTTTAAATTCCTTTTCCCTCTTTTGTTACTCTTGAGGTATTTACCCCACACTCTTTATTTCACATGGATCAACACTATGGGGTGAGCTTTAAGGTGAGATATAAAGTTGGGAAAGAGATATTGCTGAAAGGATAGAAATAAATATTTCAGAACATTATCCCTACTGTAAGCCTGCACCAGTTTGATTGGGAGCTTGATCTGGTCCCCAATTTTTTTGCTTCTGCCTGTATAATCCCACATATCAAAAAGCTTATAGCAGAGGGAGGGGGGAAAAGAACCATATGAAAGTGTTGGAAGTCATTTGCTTCTAGGTTAGGTCCTGGCAGGGGCACAGCCCTGCCTCGAGGTGAAGAACATCTCTAGACACTAGAGCAGGCTGGTGTCTAGAAAGATTAGTGTCACCACTAGCCTCCTCCTGGAGACTGGTGAATGTGCCATACAATGCAGAGGGTGAGTAAGGCCAGGTGATCGCAAAAGCCTACCTCTTCCCCTCCTCCCTCCTGCATGGGCTACTTGTGCTCGAGTAACAAGCCGTCCTTGTTCTGATGGAAAGAAGAGACTTCAGCTGTAGATGATATTACAAGGAGTGGAAATGTTTTCACCTACCACAAGCTTAGAATGTAAATGATAGCCAGAGCGTTCACAAATGCCTACCTGCACTGAGAGACTATGGCTGGCCCTGAGCATGTCATTTAGCTATATCAGTCACAGATCAGGTGCAGCTAGAGAAGTTCCCAGTTTTCTTAATTTCTCCTCTCAATGTCTTACAGATTTTGCTTGACTGCTTTCTTGAAGTTTGGCTGGAGACATTTTTCCTTTCCACGTTCTGAACATGCATCTATCACAACATAGGCTGGTGTTACCTGTGGATGATTTTCTGGTGAAGAACGGCCACATACCCAGATCAGCAAGTGCCTACATGGAGTTCGACATGAACTAAGGGACAACTAAAGGTGAAGGAGGATGGGAGTGAGGCACTGGGAGTAAGAATCCCAGCAAGATAAGAAGGAGCTGGAATTTACTGAGTTGCTAAATTGAGGACTGTTGGAAAACTTTGAAGGTCAGGTTCTCACACCTGTGCTTAACAAATTATATGTTAGTTGTTAAGGGCCTTAAAGATATGTATCCAATCACAATGGGCCAAGTTAGTGTAAACAACTTTAAGAAATAGTATATAAAGAGTTAGTTTTCTATAATAAATGGCTTTTGTCTGATCACATTGATCTCCGACTGAGTCCATTCCACGACAGTCACCCTCTAGGAAATTGTCTATTATCTCTCTCTCTTAGTATTATTTTTCTCCATGATCTCCTTCCTGTGAAAAATGTTGTATGGTTTGTTGGGTTTTTTTTCTTTCTTTACTTTAGCTTTTCTTGTATGAAGCATCTTTCCTAGGAAAGACAAGGTCTAAGAAATATATTCATTTTTCTAGGAGAAAGATTTATTTATCATTAAAATAGAGATGAACATAAGCCAGCAGCCCAGTATCTGTGGTTGGCTGAGTAAAGATGATGGGTCTGAGTACCCTTTCCCATGAGGTTTCATCTGCCTCTGAATGTTGTGCCTCTGGCCTAATCCATACCATTAAAGGCAAAACTCCTCATTGTCCATGACCAAACAATATAATCATCAGGTCACTGTCTGCTTTCTAGTTAGAGAGGTATAATTCCACTGAAGTCAGATTTACACCAATATCATCGAGAGCAAAATTAGGTTTTCCCTATAGTTGCTGTTAACCTTTATCAGCATCACTCAGTAGTACTGAGATGGTAGCATTAACAAATGCAACACAAGGCTGATCTTCAATAGCTATTCTCTCATTTACTTTTTGCTGATTTATTGCTTCACTAATGACACAATAGATTTTCCCATTAGTTTATTATTATTATTTATTATTGCTATCACTGTTTTCCTGGAAGAAAATGAAAATAGAGAACTGACCTCATCTCAGCACAGCTTATTATATTCCGGAGTTCAGAAACACTGCAGAGAATGGACAGTTTCCATTTCACCAATGCTCAATCACTGGCATTTGTCTTTTGTATCCCAGAGCAATTGCATAACTCTAATATTGACCTTAACCAGAGCCCTTTGTTTCTCACCCTAACAGCCAAAAGCATTAAAAATGCGTGTTTACTTAATTTGTCCTGGCATGCAGTGTAATTACAAGCAGTTTGTTTTCTCTGTTGTAAAATATGGGCTAGAGAAGGAATAAAGTAATGTGGAAAATTAACATTGTGATGTACTGTATAGTGGAATAACACTAAAAACACTTAGCTGTGTTAGTACTGGAGGTGCTATTTGTGTTGTGCACAAGAGCAATAAAGAATTAAATGCCTCTTTCTAAACTATATTTGCATGATTTTCAACTGCAGTAAAATTAATCTGAGCTGCCTCCAAGTACAAAAGAAAAAAATCAAAGTGCGAATAGAACTGAGCAGCACTCATGCAGCCTTTAAAGTTGTACTTTTCTATTTTGTGAATTCCAGCACACTGTTTACTGATATCTATGATTCTTATAGAACTGGACCAGGCAAATACATTCAAGGACTCCTATGCTGTGTCTAGCACCCATGGGAACTGTGCATTTGGTACGGTTATGGCCACATTGACAGGACCTTTCTGATGTGACAGCAGGTCTGGACACAGCGCAGGCTAGTGTGGTAAAGCAGTTTGCTAGGGTGTTTTTCTTCTTTGTGTCTCTAGAGTAAATATGGCATTCAAATCCAGCATTACTTCACATCTCTGCTAATTCCTTCTGTAAAAGATTCTCTTTGTGCCATCTACCTCCATTAGAAATCTTCCCTTTTCTTTGTGAAGTACCAAGTGCTGCCATAATTGCAAACATATAAATATCAGTCAAAACCATGAGAGTTAGGAGAGTATTACCTGTTTGTATCAAAATAGCCAAGAGCAAAAAATCTCCTTCTCTTTTTTTTTGCTATATTTTTTTATTTTTTTTACTTTCCTCTGCCTTCCCTTTCATAATTTCTGTGAAAGTGGAAAAGTTTAGATAATGAAATAATATAAGTTCCATTTACCACAATTTATGTACATTTGAAGTGTCAAAAAAAAAAAAATAGGAAAAAAGCATATCAAATCACTCCATTATGACTATAAGAGGATTTTTTTTCTTTTTTCCTCAAGAAAGCTTTTTCCGTAGACATAGTTATTAAAAATAAAGCAAATATTTGAGCTCTTTGGTGTTATTTAATGCAAAGAAATTCACTGCTTTCTTCATGAGACAGCCACTCTCTCTATGCAGAAAAGGATGCTCAGTTTTCTTGTTCTGGCCTCTGTGCAAAACAGTTTACCCACTTTTTCATCTGACTAATTTATATTTTTTAATAACAAGTTGGGATGAACTTGGAAGACATGAGAGCTTTTAACAGCAGTTGAGAAAAAATCCAGCTTTAGCCTACTGCAGACTGGAGCTAGGAAAGTCATTAGATTAACCTCTCTTGACAGGTCAGGTTCAGCAAATATTCTTAAAAATAACTCTTCCAGTAATTTATGACCTTTTGGGAGCATAATCAATAGTGTTAAGAGGAGAGGCAGCCAGACAGCACTTCCTGGTAGGAGAAAGTTTCTTGTCTTTGTAATGTTTGCATTCTGTCTGCTTGTATGCAGTAAGACTGACTTGCCAGTGATATCATACCCCTTTTGCTCCATCAGTTTTGGAGACATACATTTTTATTGTCAATTTACCGTCTCCTCTGTTATTTCATACAGTATCTAATTCCAATGGAAACCAATGCACAAATGTGATTACAAAGTAGGGGGAAAATGCACAGTTCATTTTCTTCCACATTCCCTCTAACCTCTGTGGATCATTTGAGGGAGAATGGTCCCTTGCCCCAGGATGTCGTAATGCAAAGTCTTAAATATATACTTCATTTTAATGCACGATGAGCTACTCATAGTGCTTAATTAAGCACATTCTTGCATCCCCCTAAGATCAACACCTAGGGGAATTTTATGCTCTGCCTCTTTAATTTTTTGTAAGATTGGATAAACTAGGCAAGATGTAAACATGCCAGTGACCACAATATTTCTGTATTTGTTAATGATTTTAATGTATTTTATCACAGGTGAGATTTCCTCTTGCTTTTTATATTATGAAGATCTTTTCACTGCCTATTCATACATAGAGCCAGCTCTTCAGGGTTCACTATTGAAGTCCCATTTTCTGAAACTGGAGATCCTCAGGAGGATACATTGATTTCACTGGGGCCTCACATTCACTATCTACGTGCACATGCTCTAGCCACGTGAATATGCCTGAGGCAGGACTACTGCCCATCTTTCTCTGCAATGACTTCTAGGGACATAGGAAAGGACACAGCATGTCACACTGTAATATGATACTGCATTTATTTTGACACCGCTCAGAGAATTACTGGATGTTGGCATTTCCAATGTCCTTGGAATAGAAGAACAGTTTGGAAACTCAAAAATATAAAAATAATCTAGAAAGAAAATAATTTGTATTCCTGGTTTCTGGCAGAAGCTTTAGTACATGCTACTTCAGGTCGACTTTGAGCACCTAATACTGACACTTAGAGCTGGACAAAATACAAGCTTTTCTCCACAGCTATGCTGAAACTGAAAATGACTTTTTTTGTCACTGCTTTCCACCTTCATTGCCAAGCTGTAGAAGAAACCTGGACAGTATCAAAAGTGACTACAGAGCTCTGGAGGGCAGTAGTCAAAGGCATGGGCACTCAGTTGGTTTTCTTCTCAATCCTGCTGGTGAGGGGAAAGTGTCTGAGACCCTGGAGGGAAGAGGGGCCCAAAAAAAGCTGGTCCATACTCAGAGATCATCTCCATGAAGCTCAAGACCTTCCCAATGAATAAAAAGTTGGACAAAAAACCAGGAGGCCTGTGCTGAGGACAAGGAGCTCCTGGCCATACTGAAACATGAAGTAGAAGCATACAGGGCATGGAAGTAAGGTGAGTAACCTAGGAAGAATGCTGAGACATTGTCTGAGCAGCAACAGATGAAGCTGGGAAAGTCATAGCCCAAATGGAACTGAATCTGGCCAGGGATGTCAAAGACAAAAAGAAGGGCTTCTGTAAACATACAGGAAACAAAAGAAGGACTAGGGATAATGTGAGGTCATTGCTGAATAAGATAGGGGACCTCATTACACAGGACATGGTGAATACCCTCTTTCCTTCAGTCTTTACTAACATGACTTCAGGAATCCCAGATCTCAGAGAGCATGGGGAAAGGCTGGAGCAAATAAGATGTACACTTGGTGGAAGAGGACCAGGTCAGAGAACAGTTAAGCAAACCAGACATACATAAACCCATGGGCCCTGATGGGATGCACCCGTGGGTGCTGAGGGAGCTGGAAGACATCATTGTGAGGCTACTTTCAATAATCTTTGATTGATCATAGTGACTGGGAGAGTTAACTGAAGAGTGGTGGAGAGAAAATATCAATCTTATCTTCAAGAAGAGCAAGGAGGACCAAGGTAACTACAGCTCTGTCAGTCTCACCATGATCCCTGGAAGGTGATGGAACAGCTCATCCTCAAAACCATTTCCAAACGCATTAAAAAAAATCATCAGGAGTGTCCAGCATGGTTTCACTAGAGGGAAGTAATGCTTGATCAACTTGATAAACTTTTATAGTGAAATCACTGGCCTGATAGATGAGGTGAGAGCAGTACGTAGTGTCTACCTGGACTTCAGTAAGGTATTGGACATTGTCTCGCATCAGATACTAATGAAAAAGCTGTTGGTGTAGGGGGCTGGATAAGCAGACAGTGAGGTGGATTGAAAACCGGCTGAATGCCTGGGCTCAGAAGGTCATGACATAAAGTCTAGTTGAAGGCCAGTAACTACAGGTGTACCCCAAGGGTCAATACTCTCTAGCCTTGTTTAACACCTTCATTAATGATCTGGATGATGCAGCAGAGTGTACCCTCAGCAAATTTACAAATGGCAGAAAATGGGAAGAAGAGGCGGATAGGCCAGAGGGACGTGTTGCCATCCAGAGAGACCTTGACAAGCTAGAGAAATGAGCTGACAAGAGCCTCAAGAAGTACAGAAAGAAATTCAGAGTCCTGTGCCTGGGAAGAACAACTGTGTGCATGAATATATGCTGAAGGTGACCCAGCTGGAAAGTGGCTCAGCAGAAAGGGATCTGATGGTCCTGGTGGGCACCAAGCTGACTATGAGCCAACAATGGGCCCTTGCTGTAAAGAAGGATAATGGCATCCTGTATTACATTAGGCTGAGTAAGCTGGGATTGTTTTAGCCTAGAGAAGAGGAGGCTCGGGGAGAATCTTATTAACGCATATAAACAACCTGAAAGCAGGGTGCAAAAAGGATAGAGCCAGGTTTCTTTTCAGTGATGCCCAGTGACAGGACCAGAGGCAATGGGCACAAGCTGAAACACAGGAGGTGTCATCTGAATGTCAGGAAAAACTTTTTTACCGTGAGGGTGACTGAGCATTGGCACGGGTTCCTCAGAGAGGTTGTGGAGTTTCCATCCTTGGAGATATTCAAAAGCCATCTGGACACAATCATGGGCAAATTGGCCTATGTGGCCCTGTTTGAGCAGGGGGGTTTAACAAGATGACCTCCAGAGGTCACGTCCAACTTCAAGATTCTGCGATTCTGTGAACATGCAGTTCTTGGAAACTTATAATGAGTGGAAAGGGTAAACACAGCCATATTCCAGATCTCCTTCCTCTATACTTTACAGCAGAAAATCTCATGGAACACAGAAGTTTTTCTCTGTAAATAGTGATGTAAGCTTTACCACCAAAATTAGCTCCTGGCTGTGCTTTACCATACTTTTCTAGCTGGATGTTCTGAACAGGGACGTGCTCTTTATAGTCAGAGCGATGATTCTGAAAAGCAGAAGATAAATTACACATGCATTACACACATAGTCATCTTGTTCACATTAAATCTGGTTCGCACATGCACAGAGGATGTCGTCAGGTTTTCAAGATCTGGGCTGTAGCTCAGTTGGAGGAATAGGTCTGTCTAGATGCCAGGAAATCCTGAAAAGATACAACAAAACTGTCAAATTTCCACTCATAAATTTTCTGAGGTGGAAAAAACAACATATTTTCAGAAAGATTTTGCTTTTAATCAGTGACATTTTTTAAAAAACAAATTATATGGCAGTATTTTCAACATATTGCTGTTGGTTTATGATGGGACATGGAATATTGTAAATACTGTAATGACTAAGATGGATCAACAAAACAAAGTTGAAACATATATGAATATATATTTTATTATGATTTCTGAGCTACCCATGGTCTTGTTTCCATAAGTTATACAGTATGATAACGATCAGCAAGGTTGAAGACCAATACCTCAAAAATCTTCAGAACAGAACACAGCTTAAGAGGCCCAGAGATAAATGCATATGTTTTAAGACTGAAATGGAGCATTATGGTAATCTACTTTGACTGCCTGAGCAATAGCTAATAAAACACTTCACCCACTAATTTCTGTAGCACACTACTGAAGAACAGTTAATCCATGACTGAAATTTCACTGCCTTGAGTAGATTACAAAATGAATCTGCTCACTTTGAAAAAACAATGACAAAAAGAATAAATGAGAAACTATTTTAAAAAGCCAGAAGTTTTACTTACGACACTATGGTATAACAAAACTTGATTTTTTTAACCTCCGATTAGTTTGTAGTTGTGTTGAACAGAGTAAAACCCCAAATAATTTAGCTAATAACTTGTCATCTGTGGCCCATGTAACTTCCAGGAAGTCTTAAAAACTCGGATTATACCAAGCATACAATAGTTTCTGTCAGTTACTACTGCAGTGTACTTACAAGAACTAGAGGAACCCATAAGCAACTAGAAGT
The DNA here is from genome assembly GCF_963264785.1 of Psittacula echo. Taxonomy (NCBI): domain Eukaryota; kingdom Metazoa; phylum Chordata; class Aves; order Psittaciformes; family Psittacidae; genus Psittacula; species Psittacula echo. The sequence continues at coordinate 62,537,128 of NC_137737.1, forward strand.
AAACAAACAGGCACAGAAGCTCTATCTTGCTCCTTATATAATGATGTAGGGTGTAATTAAATTTTATTATCCTTTGGGAGGGATTATTGAAGTCAGTTGTGACTTCAGAGTTAGTCATATCATCATCTTAAGCATATGGCAACAACAACAACAACAAAATCTGTGGCATCTACTGTCTTCTGTAGCCCAAGTAACAACATTCTCTCCCTCCTTTTGAGAAACCACAGGGTCAGTTTTTCAGCTGTATACTTTTTTCCTATTTTTGACACAAGATTCATCAGATCTTTATGCCTTCTTTGAAAAACTTTATCATCTTTTACAGCCTGTAGTCAACATTATCATTTTTTTCTGACTGTTACATCATGTATTCATATTCTTACAGAACTTTTGTCTGATACAACACTGACCAATGTAATAAAGGACATCTTTTTTTCAAGTCAAGCTGATTTCTTACTCCAGCAAGTAACAGTTGTGGTTTAGAAAGTTGAGAAAATAAAAATATATTCCACCTCTCTGCCTCTTATAAACACCCTTTCTCTTCCACATCTTTGTGCATATGTAGATGAATCAATGAAATTGTAAGTTCTTTTCCCATGCTTATATATTCTCATGTTGAAACAGCAGCAGATCTTAGAAAATTGGAATGCAATTAATTTGATCATTTGTAATGCTCACTTTGGCATCTCTAGAAAAAGAAGTATTATTTACTTCTGAGGAAGAAGTCTGCATGACTTTTTCCATCAAGGAGATTTACTCTCATTCAGCACTGTACTTCCTTTGTTCATTGACCATACTTTTCAACTCACATTTTCAAAGAGAAGATTTTGTCTATGCAGTGCAAATAGATGATTCTGAAATCCAGTGCTTGTAAGTGGCTATTGGCTGCTATTAAAACCGAACTTTTCCAAATTGCATTTTCTTCACTTAACATGATTTTGCACAAATTGTGAACAAGCTGCCTTTGGAAGATCTGGCACATATCTCATACATCTCCATTGGCTGTCCCACACCATCCCTGCTGCTGAAATGCTCCAGAAATAACTGGCATTTTCTTTCCTGTACAAAGAAATTCAAAACAGACAGATTAGAAGTTGCTGCACTCCAGTGTTTACGTTTACAAGAGGACATACCACTGTCTGATGAAAACCTACACAGCTGGAGGCAAATGACCGCAGGTGGGCAGTGTGTAATGTTAGACTAGAAGAAGTAAATCTGGGCAATGCAATTAACTTGGGACAGCTTTTTTACCCTATTTTTTTTTTTCTGTCTGGATTCTAGCTCTCAATAGAATATTGTATTTTGAAATGAGGCAGCAGTCATTGATACTTTTAACTCCTTTTTTCCAGGATACTTCTCCCTTCCCAGCATGCTCTTGAAGCATGGGGAAATCCTTTCAGCCTATATTGAAATCAAACAGTTATTTCTGCAAAGATTGACAATATTGAAACCATTTGATTTGAATGTCTTAATTTGAAAATAACCTGGAGGCACATAATAGACTTACTTTTCTTGTAAGCATTTGATTCACAGCTGCTAAAAAAGGTTTCATTGCATATGAAACTTGGGGCATCTGCTTTGTCATGTCAGAATGACAATTGGGTAGGATGCCAGGATGACATGGAATAACATGAAACAATCCATCCAGCTGTATGGAAATTGTTTAAGTATTTCTCTAGTGTGCATAACAGTATCCATTGGAAAGAGAAAAATCTGTGCAGACCATGAAGCAGATGTTATCTAATTCCCCTTATCTTATGAACGCTCATAGGTGCAAGAAGCCTGTAGCTTTTCAGATTCTACAAGCACTTCTATACCAACATTTTCAAAAGGAGAAATATATAGTATATTGTATCTACAATATATAGTATATTCTATATATAGTATATATATGATATGTAGTATATTCTGTCTATAATATATATAAAATATATAGTATATAGTATATGGTATATAGCATATAGTTCATAGTACATAGTATATAGTGTATAGTGTGTAGTCCATAGTATATAGTATATTCTATCATTACTGAAAGTAGTAAAAAGAATGCTTGAGAAGAGAAAAACTATACTGAAATGAAAAATATTTAATAATTACTGACTTTTTATTATATTATAAACCTAATACTTGATATTTAAGTGTGTCTATGTTTTAATTGGTAAAAAAAAAAAAAAAAAAAAAAAAGCTGAGAACATTTAAATGACACCCTAAGAAAGACTGTATGAATTTTAAATTAGGAATAGGTATTTTCTTCCGGAAAACCTTCTAAGCAGAGTTTTCCAAACATTTTCAAGTAGCAAGCCACTCCTAGCTTTCAAATGTGTTTTGTATAGCTATGCTCTCCTGATCAAACTTTTAACTGGTAACACAATAAATTTAATCTTAGTGACATAAAATGTAATACAGTTCTGAAGTGCAGCTGTGGATCACTTAGCATGTGGATCACTTAGCATTTAGATCACTTAGCATGGCCTTGCAATCATAATTTTAAATTCAAAACATGTTTTCCCTTTTCTACTGTGTTCCTAGTTTCTTGTTAGTGGGATACACCACTGTTCATTTGTAGATGCCTTCATCTTCACATTGCAGAAAATCACATTGTCTATGTATGAACAATTCTGAAAATTTTAGACTACGGAGTTTAAATAATAGTATGGGAAGATGTCTGCTCAATTACATTAAGACCAAGACTTTACTAAAACCAGATGCAAAATCCAGCAACTATGCAGAACACTAAATATCCAAACAGTATTCAGGATTGAGTTAAACAAGCTGAAAATCATGTTGAAAGGAAGACCACATGTGATGACCTCAGTCTTTCACTGAGCAAAACTGATTCTTGAAGAAAATGTAGGTGCATTTAGAATATTCTCCACTGCAAAAACTGCATGAAAACAGGAGAGATGTTACTCTTGCAACAAAAAATGGAGGAGCATACAGCTGACATTTCAACATCCTAAGCAAAATTTCCTTCTAAATATTTGAAACTATCAGAAGGAAAAAGGCAAATGAAAAGAAACTCCAGGATCATTAACAACGTAAAGCTGATATAAAACCAGCACTCTAAAGTTTCTTGAAAAGACTCATAGATCTTTGAACATCCAAAGAAATAATTACAGTAGAGTCCTTTGCACTACAGCTTGGCTACATAGGTCCTTGAGGATCCTGCTTCACTGTATGACTTAGCTGAAAATGAACATCGGTACTCCTTTTGCTGTGCTAGGATTGCATTTAGAGGAATTTTCAGTGTCAAGAGTTAAAAAAAATTGTTTTCTGTTCTTGATCAATGACTACAATACAGATGAAAGGGTAAATACTGTAAATTAAGAACTATGACAGTTGCTGAAGTACAAGAGATCAAATGAAAGAAGTAATATCAAATGTAACTCAGTAAGAAAATACAAAATGCATCCTGTGAATGTAAACAGATATGATCGATCAATCATTTACGGTGCCGCTTGGTCTTCCTGAGGTAGTGGTTCTAGCAAGGTCAACAACTAGATCCAAGGGCCCTGGTTATGAATCCTAGGTATCCTTTTTCATTGCAGTACATCCAATGTGGATTGTAAAACATCTTGTTCTAACCATGTGTATAAGGTGGTCCCCACCACTTTCTTCTTTTATACGATTCTCCAGTGGGCACTGAGATAAGTAAAATATATCTAGATTTTACTCATTCAGCATCTCACTGTTAGAAATCCTGTTTACACTATTTAATTTTGTAACCCTATTTTTATACCCCCTGTACACCTCAAAATTTTTGCTTTGGGTGAAAAAACTATACGCTTCCTTTCTCAAGCAAAAGTTCCATAGATGGTTTTCAGCTGGAGTTTTGCTAAAAGGAAGATGAATATAACTAAAATGAATATAGCTTGAAGAAAACTGCTAAGAACACTGTGCTATATGTCAGCTTTGAGTTACTTGTTACCAGTGTCTTAGGACTTGTCTAGCTTGTCACCCAGAGGGACCATGACATGCTTGTGAGGTGGGCTGATGCCAACCTTATGAAGTTTAACCGTGCCAAGCGCAAAGTCCTACACCTGGGTTGAAGCAATCCTGGGCACAGCTACAGGTTAGGCAGAGAAGAGATTCAGAGCAGCCCTGCAGAGAAGGACTTGGGGGTGTTGTTTGATGAGAAACTGAACATAAGCTGGCTTCAGTGTGCGCTCTCAGCTCAGAAAACCAACCATACCCTGGGCTGCATCAAAAGGAACGTGACCAGCAGGTTGAAGGAGGTGATCCTGCCCCTCTGGTCTTGTGAGACCCCACTTGGAGTATTGTGTACAGTTCTGGTGTCCTCAACATAAAAATGACAAAATGGAACTGTTGGAACAAGTCCAGAGGAGGGCCATGAGGATGATCAGGGGGCTGGAGCATCTCCCATATGAAGATAGGCTGAGAAAATTGTGGCTGTTAAGGCTGGAGAAGAGAAGGCTGGAGAAGAAGAAGCCTTCCAGTACCTGCAGGGGGCCGATAAGGATGCTGGGGATGGACTCTTCGTTACGGGCTGTAGTGACTGTAGGACAAGAGGTAATAGGTTAAAACTTAACCAAAGGAAGTTTGGATTGGATATAAGGAAGAAGTTATTTACTGTGAGGGTGGTGAGGCACTGGAACAAGTTGCCCAAAGAAGTTGTGGATGTTCCATCCCCTGCAGTGTTCAAGGCCAGGTTGGACAGAGCTTTGGGTGACATGGTTTAGTGTGAGGTGTCCCTGCCCATGGCAGGGGGTTGGAACTAGATGATCTTAAGGTCCTTTCCAACCCTAACTATTCTATGATTCTATGATTCTATGATATCGTAAACCTATTCCACTAACTGGAGTGGAATATTTACATTTAAGCATTTTTAAAAGTAACTCTCAATTTCTCTTTCATGTAGTTTCCTTTAATTTTCCATGTTCTTTTTTTTATTCAACAGCACTAATAAAATTTTTTGGAGACTGTATTTTGAATATGGAAAAGAAACTTAAGAATAAACTTGAATGCACTATATCTGTGAATTAAATGTGTATGCTGCATGTACTATCTTTGCTCTCCTTCAATAAGAAAGAACAGGGCTTTAAATCAGAATTAAATTGCCAGAAAAAAAAAGAGATTTTCAAGTAATGGATTTTTTCTTGATGTTTTATTTAAGACTGACTTTTTGGTCACAAGAACAAACCTGGGGTAAAAGGATTAAAATTGTCATAAGGAAAGCTTCATAACTTATGTCTAACACTTCTAATCAGTTTTCTATGAAAAAGAGGCAAGCAAGCAAGTTTAGGAGTTAATCGTGTTTCTGGTTGTGTAGTTAAGTGGAAGCAATCGCGGGTATGTTGTCCCAAGGAAGGACCATGGACAGTTCCACGGCAGAAGCGGCCCTGGGAGTGAGCCTGGTCCAGGAGGTGCAGGATCCTGGCCACAGAGCAAGAGACAGAACCCTGAGAGGACAGAGTCTTCATCTTGGTCCTTCTTGTCACAAGCCCATGCCCACAAACAAAGGTTCATGTGTCTTTTTGTCTCATTACTATATAGTATAAATTTTCTGTTGAACAGATAACCAAGAATTACTTCTGGCTTGTATTTCCTTTTGGCAGACTTTATTTTTCAGTTACTCATTATCTGCTCTCTCTCCACTTTAAAAAATCTAGCACCACAAGCAATTTTCTTATATCTCAGTGCATCTAAATGTCACTTTTCAGTTCTTTGGCATCTTCCTATTCCTATGCTGTGCTCTTCTTTTGATAATTACTGAATGTTAGGTGTTATCCCCAGCACAAGAGGGACATGGACCTGCTTGAGCAAGTCCAGAGAAGGTCCATGAAGGTCATGAGGGCTATGACCACAGGGTGAGAGAGTTGGGGTTGTTTTATGACTATTTTTTAAACCAACTTTAAAGTGAGAAATGTCATAAATGCAAACATATTATCAAAGCTATCCTGTGGCTGGAAAGAGGGTTGGTCCTTTCCTATCTGAAACATAGGAAGAACTTCATCAATTTAGAGAGGGAGAGGAGAGGTTAGATAGAGTTTGTTTTTATCCATATCAAATGTAACTCATGGTGAGAAACTGAAGTCAGGTCAGAAGAAGCTGTTACAGCAAATGGGGACAGAGTTCCAAATTAACACTGTTTTAAACTTTCACTGATAAATCACTGGGAAAACTAAGCTTAGCCACCCTACATGCCAGGTGGGTTCTCCAAAGCTTGTTGTGAAGTGTAAGGGAGACACAAATGTAAGGATGTGAGATTCATTTTGAAAAGAGAGAGAAGTACTTAGGACTGAAGGCCAAATTTTCAACATTAATGACCCACAATTTTTCATTCGGTCTCAGAGACAGGCAGGATCCTGAGAATGGCCATGAATTTTAGATCAGTGGTCTCTTTCTTTTGAATTGCATCTGTATGTAGAGGTTGAGATAAAAGCATTGTTCTGTAAATCCCGGTCAAAATGTCCAGATGTAGGCACCTCTGAACATTGTCTGAAATCCACAAAGTCTTTCATGTTCAGGACTAACCATACAGCTGGTGAAAGAAACAATGTATGCCAGGCCACTTAAGAGAGATGGAGGACAGAGTCAGATCTAGGAAAGGTGACTTCACAGACTATTCTAAACTTCTACAGCCCTTAGTGTGTATACTCATGGATAGAACTGCCAGAAGCATTCATCTAGATCTGTCTAGTTCCAGATCACTGTCCGCTAGATTCTCACTTAAAAACTGATGTCTGGTTAATTTCGCAAGCTATATTAAGTGTCAACAGCCATGCAAAGTCTCAGAAATCCCCACGGTTTAGAATTCTCTTTCATGATAGCATTTTGTAACTGGAAACACTGAGGTGGTTTCACAGTTGTACCCACAATCTGAGTAAAGGTGGATGGACTTCCTCTTATTTTTTTTCATGAAAAAGCCTACTTTCTATATACTTTCTCACCATGTCTTTTGTGTTAAAAAAGAAAATCATGCAAAATTACATCTGCTAATAACACTTTAAGCTAAGATGGAATGCAGAATGTAAATCCTAAAGTAAGGGGTCACTATTACAAAGGCAAAAACAAAACCCAAACTCTCAGTCACTTTAAAATCAAGCATTGATAGCAGAAGCACTTTTCAGTCCTTCTTCCGTAATCCTTACAAGTGACAGTGATATTGAGGTATTCTCATTAACACTTTTACCAATCACGATTTCATAGGCCTGAGCTATTACAAACACTAAAATAAAAGGGGTGCTTTTTTGTTGCCTATTTAAGTGGATATCATATCATGTTTTCTACATGGAAAATTTAGATGTTTAGACTTTAAGCCTTCCCCCCCCCCTTTTGATATTCACTAAAAGTAACACTGATTTTTTTTATGCTTATAATTGCTCATACTTTTCTAGAATTGAATTAGAATTTTATGGAAAGCACTATTTTAAATTAAGTGTCTATAATAAAGTGGGCAAAGAAAATGAGGTAGGAAAAATAATCTGTACATAAAAGGAAAGCAAAAATAACTCACATGTTCCCTTAATTACATGCTTGCTTTACTGAGACCTGCGTTAAAATCATTGAAGTTTGCAAGGCTGTATTGAAGCCCTGAGCAAGCACAGTGAAAAGTAGAGCTTAACAGCTTTTTCAGGGAACACTGATACTGTGCAGTGGGTGGTTACAGGGTTTTCTGGGATGATTGTGTGTGCAAGTAATGTGACTGGGTATGAAAATGTTCCCTTTCATGGCTGTGGCATTTCGTGGTTCCTGTTTGGATTATCTGTCTCTGTTTCGTCTGTGAAATTGTTGAGACTAATAAATAAAGAGCACCATATTCTATAATAAATAAAGAGCAGCATATTGGATTGTTTGTAGATACCTTGTATGCAGCTACATATAGAAACTCTCAAGAACTAAGCACTCACTTCATAGATAAAGTAAGCAGATTCTGTCTAAACATTCACTGTCTGCTAGGTCAGGAGAATTCTCCCTTTCAACAAATTTGATCAGGTCCAAGAAGCTGTGAACAACCTTCAGATTGATTTTGCAGTTGATAAAAAAAAAATATGTGTGTGTGGCACTGAGTGACATGAAGATATTTCTAATAGCCTGCTTTGTAGCAAGTCACTGACATGATGACTTAGAGAAGGATGCTCTTCCGCATTTGTTGTCTTCTCTTCAAAATGAATAATAAAACAGCAACAGAAGAGAAATGAAGCAATAATCAACAACGTCAACTAGGATACCTGGACCCCCAAACTTCTGCACTTACGTTAAGGAGGTAAATATTTATCTTACTGTTGGTATTTGTTATTTTAGCTCAGTAGAGAGAGCTGTGTATGGTCTGCATCCCCTGCAGCATATGCAGTTAGAATGGGAATGCCCAGTAGCATTCAAAAAAATAGTAACAGATAGTTGAAGGTAGACCCAGACATAAGACAGTAGAGTCATCTTCTTAAAGCAGTCTCTGGAGTTCAGTTACCATGTCTATGTTAACCAAATTGCACGAAGCCTTCTGGAAACTTTTTATCCAGAAAGTCCTGCTAGCTTCCGTAAAGCCAAACCATGATTCTTCTTCATTGAAGTGAAAAGTAGCATGTTAAAGGTTTTTGTTTGGATTTGAGGTCAAAACAGAAGCCTTGCTGTGGCTGTTCCACGATGCCTACTTTCTGGCTCCAAGTTGACACAATGCTGACTGCCTCAGCAGCCCAGAACTGCAGTGCCAAACTGTGTTGCATTAACAGCTCCTCACTGGAAGGTTACTACTTAGAGAAACGGCACATGGGCAGATTGTCTTTGCACTCTGGCAGTACTTAGATCCTGAAATAATGATAAGGTAGCAGCAAGCAGAGCTCTTTGAACTCCTTTGAAAATCCCATCATAGGTCTGTGTATATACAGTCACCTTAAAATAACATTGCATACAATCTGCAACTTTGGAAACAAAGGTGATTTAGGCAAAACCATTAACCATTAAAGCGCAGATTCTTGCATTTCTTTTTTTTTCCCCGTCATTAAAAAGATCAAATACAAAAGCCATTTTATGTGCACGTTTTGACACAAAACAAGTGCATTCCAAGTGCTCTTGCTCCAGTCCTGTCTCAGCTGCGCTCTGTGGTGCATATGGCCCTCCACCAGAATGTCTCACAACCCTGCACAAAGTTTTATCTTTACAAAGAGATTATATGGTAATCACTAAATATGCTTATAGACCATCCTGGCAAAACAAACATACACCCTGGTGGTATGTAACATTGCCCAGCGTTAGGGGACTCTGATAAAGGAATATACATACTGCATATTTCCTTGATGACCACATCATAAGTTTTACCAAGTACATCTGGCTTCTGTCAAATCTTGGAAAACAGAAGCCTAGAAGGTTGCCTGTGATTGCAACAGTGACAGGGAAAACTAACCTTCAGGAAAATTAAGAGAATAACAGCAGGTCAACTTCCATGTTTTCAGCATGAGGCCACTCCTTGTAATCTTGTAATCACCCCAATGACTCAGTTAGCTTTGCTAATGCTTTCAAGAATACAAAGGCAAGCAAGAAATCTCATGTGCCCAGGCCTGCCACCATTGATGTGACTCAGGCAGCAGTGACACTTGTCTACCTGACCACCTTCTCTTCCAAAAGTTCTCTGCATCTGAAAGGCTAGCAGAGAAAAATGGCTGGGATTAACAGAAACTGGCTACCAACACCTAACATTTCACCATTCTCAACAATTTCTGTTCAAATTGGAAACAAACTGGCTCTTTGTTGGGAAAGTTTAAAGAAAGCAGACAAGCAGTTATAAGCTGAAGAGGAAAATCAGTGGGTAATGTTTTAGTGAGCAGATCTCATGAGCTTTGCCCTTCACTGACACCTATAATTATCAAGGTGTATTTTGCTACTGGAATGTCAGGTGTCACTGGCAGAACTGGAACCCGTGAATAGACTGAAGAGCTCTCCACACATTTTGATTCCTTCCACCTGATCCTCTCTGCTGTGTTATTATTTCATATATTCTTTTCTTCATCAGTACTTAGAAAACACATGGAGCAAGTCAAACCCTGCATAGCTCTGTAAAAGTGGATCATTTAATGCTTGATTTGAAGTGGTATGAGAAATATTTGAGGAGTATTAGCATTTTCAGAGAATGCTTTTATATATACCTTCTCCGGGTTAAAACAAAAACATATAGGAAATATTAAGTGATACAAAGGGAACTTATTTGTTTTCTGATGAGAAGAAACTGCGCTGGGCAACAGAATGGAGCCAGTGATGCAGGTAACTCAAGATGTTGGAGGAAATTATTATAACATAGTGTAAGACAGAGTGATTTCTGTCCTCTTTGTAGAAGTTAAAGGCATCTAAGTTCTTGATTATCAACTCATGCGTAGCAAGGGCATACCATTTAGTTATTATTTTCTGTTTTCATTTTATTGTCCTAGGAGAGGCACACCTGCAATATTGCTGTTCTATGCACAACAGACATAGCCGATGAACTAGCCCCAAATGGAAGCATATGCCTGCTCCAGCAGAGTACAAAGTGAGTAGGCCTATTAGCCCAAATGTTGCACCATGCTAAGACATACACAGCACATGTTTAATGACCTGGAATCTGCAAGAGGCTGTTACAGCATTCCAGGATGAGTAGAATTAATCTGAATACGTCTAATGCTGCAGTGCAAATATTGGTTATGGGGAGACTATACATTTGAGAATTTACACTAGTGCAGAGTGTCACCTATGATCTGGCCAGTATATCCTAGTCCAGAAACAATGGAAAAAAAAAAATTCTCCAAACCCCGTATAACTTGGTGGTAAGAATTTTAGTAAGATTTGCCAAAAGACCAACAAGCCTCTCAGATTCCTGTTCCTCTATCCTTCATATCCCTCATGCTCCATCAAACTCTACCCTTGGTATCTTCTTAATGTGGTGTATTCTTAGGGGTGAAATATCCGATACATCTTTGTTGTCTCACTTCTATGCCTTCTAGCACTGAGATACGCTGGCTTTCTTTTTAGTGTATTGTAGTGGAATTTACAGCAGGAGCTTAAATTTCTTCAAAAGGCTCCTCTGCAAGCCCATCTCTAGTTTTGAAAGGAGCAGAAATGTACTAGGACACTATTAAATGTTATATCAAACCATGCCAACCAAATAATTCCAGGCAACTCTGAGGGCATTGCTTTCACCGATGAAACAGGTCTTTCCTACTCCTTTTGGAAAGCCTGAAACCTAGAGCCAGCTGGCATGTTCTTCTTGCCCTTTAAAGAATCCCTGCTCAGATCTGTTAGAGGCTGTAGATATCATTGGAAAAACAAAATATCCCACTGTGATGATGGAACATTTCTGAGTCTTTTAAGATAAAACATTTCAGCCTCATTTCCTCTTCCCTTCCTCAGATCTGTCAGGCGCAAACAGTCCTCTTCTACCTGGAATCTCCCTCTTTGAGCAAGAAGCAAGTTACAGGAGGTGGTGACCATTATTCTGGACTGCAAGAATGCCTCTATCTCCATTCCAGTCCTGTTCTTACCTTCTTTCCTTGGACTGCCAGCACAGGTGACAGTTCATACTACATGTGAGCCAGGTTCTCAGAGAGCCAGGGGGAAGCAGTACTGGACCAGCTGCTTCTCAGTGAGGTTCCAGCTTGCAGCTGCCCTTGGTGTCCACGTAAAAATCTCCAGCTGTCCAAGATGCCACCCTCTTCTGCTTTACCTATTTCCCCAAACGACAGATACAGCTTTCCATTCTGGACTGAGATATATCCAATTATATGACATCATTTTGTGTTTTTCAAAGTGTTAATGAGGAAGATCAATGAAATAATTTTTTTGTACAACAAATGTTATACTTTTCAAATGAAAATCTTAAGTGGCATACACAATAACCTGTTTCTAAAATGAAATAAACTCTGTTCTTTCAAATTCTCTTTCCTAGCCAAAGCATACCAGGGGTTAGAGCACAGTATAGGCTGATTGCCTACATAATTTCATTTTATGAAACAAAGCGCTTTAAAAAAATTATAGGGTTATATAAAAGCATGTGAAACCACTAAGTCAGCTTTGTTTTTCAGCCTCATTCAATAGTGGCAGTGGTTTAAATGTGCTGTGAACGGTAAACGTTTTCTTGGGGGAAAAAATGTCATAACTTTCTGTACGGGTACCTGCCTGAGTGCTGATGATATATTCTCTTGTCCTATTATAATGTTTGCTTTCAGGTTTTTTGCCCCTCTTTCTCTGCAAGAGAAATTGTTTTGTCCTCCCAGTTCCACTCAGTAAGCGAAGACCCTCCCTTTCCCTGCCTTAGTGTCTCTCATCCTTGAACCTGTGTTGAGCCAATCATTTTTCTGGCAGCAAGGAGATGAAGAGAGCTCCTTCGGTGCTTCTCTCGGGTCATGAGCCAGAACAGCCGAGGTAGTGCTGTGTGTATTGCTTCTCCAGGATCTCTCAAATCCTTGGTGTCAGTAGCACTAGGCTACAAGGCCAACCCATAAAAGAAGTTTTACTACTGGCTGAGCAGTAATGTCTGTCTATTTTTTTTTTTTTACCGGTTTTGCTGTCCCTCAAAATAAACAACAGGAGAGGAAAAGGTAGACAGCAGGAGGCAAAAAATACAATGAGAGCTGCTGTTGCTGGGCCGTAACCCTACTTGGATTACTCTGCTTCAAAAATACATATCTGACACTAAGGTTGAATGGTGGCAGTTTTAATGTGATGAGACTGTGATGACTTCGGACCCCCTATAAAATGCACAAAACAGAAGTCATGGTGGATATATAATCTTTTCATTGTTAAGAGAGAGCATTTCCTAGGCAGGCGAGACATCTGGGTGCAAAACAACACAAAGGCCTAGATTTAGCTTCAAGATCTTAGCTTCTACAATACTTCTCTCCAGATAGTACAGAAATAGATTTATTACGTATATTTGCCCAGCATGTTAGGGTTCTCTCCCTTAATTAAAAGCACAGCCAACCCCTGATAGCATCATATTGCTGGGACAAAACAAAATGATATTATCCACTCCGGCTCTTATCCCGTCTGCCGGGTACATGAAGTGGATTAAGAGGGGGAAGGGCAATTTTGAAAAATTGTGGTACAATAGCAAGCCTGTGATCTCATCTGATTGAATCTTATCAGCTCTTAACATCACTGTGCTCTTTCTTTCTTTTGCTTTCCTTCCTCTTTCTTTTAACATATAGTAAACCAATAAGAAAAATACCAGCACTTAATGTAATTATTTTACCCATCACAATATACAGATTCAAAAGTTGTGACCTGAGATGCAGCTAACACTGGAGTCTAGAAGTTGCTCAGACTTATGCTTAACATAAGATCAAGGAAAAAAACAAAACACAAAAAAATCGGATTGTCATAACACATTGCACAGTGAGAAGCAGATCTCACATAACATAAAATCAATCCGCCTAAATCTCTTTGTGGTGTGAGCAATTTCTGAGATTGGCAACAAAGCTTTAGCGTGAGATACATTGAACTTGCTCTCTGTGTGTATATACGCACGTGATGAACAACCTGCCCACCTCAGGTGCCATGCCCAGAATGGCTAATGCTCTAATGCACGTATATTTTACCTAAACCCATTTTTAAAAGTTTTTGGTTTTCATGTATATTATTAAAATTGTGGTTTGTAATGCCAGAGCCCATTTCATGTTCTCATGGTGAGGCTGCAGCATGCTGTGCTGCAAATGTCACCAGCGAGCCATTTGTTAGGGCTGCACTGCATGCCGGTTAATCTGTTTACTTATGCAATGGTGGAAATGTGACCTGGCTATTGTGGTGATTAACAGAGTCAAATATCCTCACATTAACTAGTGAGCTGGGCAATCAGGCTGGATTATTGTTACATTCAATTTAAATTACAGTGGCATGACAGGTCCTGAGGTATTTAGTAACGGATTTCACAGCACAGATATGCTTCATGTGTAATGAATAAACTCTGGAGAGCAACAAAAGGAAAAAAATAAAATAAAAAGGTATTTTATGATCATTGGAGAAAATTTATGGAGTGTAACTGGCATGAAATTCTATAAAAATGAACTGGCTCCAACCAGTCCAACAACAAAGCGTGCACTTTTCTTCCTGCTGCTTATGAATTATTATTACCTAGTCCTCCTATGTTTACTCATTAGCATTGAACCCTTTGCAAAACTGTGATTCAAAATTGAATTCTTCTTAATTGAAAATACCCCCAGTATGCTGGGAGAAAAAATGAAGGGGGAAAATGGCAGCAGCACCGCAATAGGCCAGTTAGCTCTGTGTTAGTCAAAGGAGGTGGTTGCTCAGAACTTGAATGTTATTCAGAATTCACAGCCGGACTATACGAAGGAAAAAACAGGTTTCTTTCAAGTTGTTCTGCACACTGACATACATATAATTTAAATATTTAGCCACCGGTGTGCTACTGCAGTGCGTTAGCCCACTAGCACCGTAGTGCATTAATCCTGTTCTCTGTACGACTTGCTGACTCTGACTTGTTTTATGCTCTGTGACTGAATAACACATAGTACTTTGCTTGGGGAAAAAAAAAAACCTAAACAAAACACACTATGATCTCAACACACATTGGTTTCAATTAACTTTTAACCATTTGATTGCGTTAATTCTAGGCTGTTAGTTAGCTGTTGCAGAGCTGGCTGTATTGATTTTGAACAAAATAAGCTGAAGCACAAAACAAAGCATGTGAAGAATGAATTTTCACAAAATAATCTCTCTTCTCTCCATTTGTTTCATTGCTTACCTCCAAATATTTTTCCAGAGGCTGTTTTGATATTTGCGTTTATAACAAAAAAAGTCTGGATGATTTCAAGCAACAACACCCATTCGGATTTCATCCAGTACGATTTAGCATATATTGAAACTTATGAGAGTGAGGCTATAGTACAGAAATGTTGAAAAATGGCTTTTATTAAAAGGAAAACTGCAAATAACAAGTGTCAGTACTGAAAAGATTCTGGTTGGTGGGTTGTTCATGTGCTGCTTGGTGGACCCCAACTAGGGAAGAACTAATGGATACTTACATGGGAACCTTCTTTTTGTGATTTTGCATGTATGAATAATTTAAAATGTTATATAGGAGAACTGAGAGTACAATGAGGATTCGTTCAATTGCAATGTGATGTGAAGTCTTTAAAATAAGAGACCATTTTACAATAGGAACCAAGAGAAGAGAGTGACATTTGTGCTGTGGTTTTTGAAGGAAACTCACCTTGGTACAAGCATGCACTAGTAAAACAAAAATAGTGGGGTTTATGCAAAGCTCAGTTCCACCCTGGTCAGGATCACTAACAGCCCTCTGATCAAATACAGTCCTCTGAGCATCATTGTGAGTGCACCTTTGCACCTCCTGCATGCTTCTCCATTGCACGGAGTCACTGTCAAACACCTTGTCTAGGGGTGAGATTTAAAAACCTGAACCTTGAGGAGAACAGATGCACACTCAAACTGGTCTATGCTGATGATTAAGAAAATGTTATTCCTTTCGATAAACTTATGAGAACTGATACCTTCAGTATATGGTAATGAAATTCCTTGTTCTGCAGTACATTTTTAAAGTATTTGTGGTGAAAATTTTCAAGAAGAATACCATGTGGCCCAGTGATACCTGCAGCACTCTCAGGTCTTGCTAAACTATGAAGAAACTGCAAGAGCTACAAACATCTCTTGCGTTGCAATCTGCTTTGTACATCCGTTTTGAAAAATGCAGCTTTCTCCACTGCCAGTGGAATATCAGTGTCTGAATGAAGAGAAGGATTTTAGAGCTGCAACTCTAAAATCCTCCGTCCTGTCAGACGTGCTTTTTTGCTACAGCCATGTGTAGCTTCCCATCTGGCAAGATGCAGCTGCTGAGCTTTCTGCTACTGAGTCCTACATAAAACTCAACACCTGTTAAAGGGTTTTCACATGGAGAAACGTGTATTTTAAAAATATTTATTTAGAAGAAGTCAGAATGCTGTGGGCTGCTGAAATTTTACACTTCATCGACCTTACTCTTGTAGTTACTGCTGTAAAACATTCCCCTCCCATTAGAATTTCCCTGGCAATGGCATTTTGTTAAAAGATGTTCATATGCTGTCTGCTGTTCTTGAACCAGTTAGCCACAGCACAGACTAGTCTGAGAAGAGGGCAGAGTGAATCTTTGCCACTCAAAGCTAAGTCAAGCCCAGCATTCAGCCCAGCTAGTTTATGTTGACAGTGATAAGAATGGGTCATTTTGTTACTTCACCCTTAGGCAGTCACCATTGCTGGAGACTCTTAACATCCTCCCTCCCTATAACTGTCATATGAGATGAAGTGGGAGGATACACGACAATATGGTTCTCCTACCAATCAATACCCTCAAAAGTATGTGCAAGTCATCTGACCAGAGAGTCACTGCTGTGTTGGAGGCACGGATAGAGTGCCAAATAGCAGATGCTTATTGAAGATTCTAATGATTTTAGCTGGAAAATGGATCCCCAAGTCCCTTAATTCTGCAGACTCTTCTTTTAGAAAATAGCAATAAATAAATCTTAAGCTTTCCCTCTGTTCAAACTTATCTTTAGGGCTTTTCTGCCTCCCCGTGACATAAAATGATATGGTTCCACTATGCAAAACAAGAACATTAGGCATTATCTGCCCTCCTGTGTCTAGGACATACTCACTCAATCCAGAACTATCCTGTCACATCAGTAAAGTTAGTAACCTCAGGTGACCAAAGCATTAATACTTTATCTGTCTGAGCCGGCTGTGCATCGCATCTACTGCTTATAGAAGACAATATAAAGAGGTTTGTGTAAAAGGCAGGAAACCTGCAACCATGATATACTAATACTGTAATCTAAATTATGCACAAAACATGCATGGTGAAGAAATATATTTGTGCCCCCTACTTTAAATTACTTCTCTGCAGTAAATGGCAACAATCTTCCAAAAGGGAGATTCACAAAGAGTCTACAACAGTCCCCTCATTTACAGCCCAATGACTCGCTTGGTTGACTGAGATAGTTGCTGAGATTGCATAAAGATAGACGGTTAAAGAAAATGATGGAAGTAAATTTTCAATGAAAACATAACCTTTTCTGTCTTGCTATAAATTCTCTGTAGAACATAAATCAGTATCAGTTACATGCATTAAAACACCAGCGCCCCAGTTGGGAACACAGTGCTCTTCCCCTTGCACATTTTAAAGGACATGGCACCATGGAGAGAGAGCAATAATTTCCTGAAGATTCATGAGCAAGGTAATTTGACATACCTGGTGCTGCCCAAGTTTAAGTTACTATAAATAAAAGGGAAAGAGTTTGTCTATGCTTCTCTGTGTGTGGTGCCGAAGCATTCCGAAGAGTCAGATGCTGTGGGCATCTAGTTCATATGCTCTGAAGCATCACATTTCACTGGGATGCTTGGCAACAGAAAAGTTTGCAAATGTTGTACAGTATTTGGAAGGAGCCTGGAGTCACTGCAAACATTTGAGAAGGTGACAGTAATGTTTTTAAAGGGCTTCTTGTCTTAGCAAGGGTATTTCTTATCATTTATATAGTAAAACCATTCTTCGGCTGTCACCAGAATGGACTGACTGTTGGCTGAAGACTGACTTTGAGAACTGCTTTGGTTTGGATTAGATCCAATCTGGTCTATGGGAGGAGGAGTGGGGGTGGGGGAAGGGGAATTGCACCAGGTTGCTTAATTAATCCGGATGCTTTGCTCATTATACCTTGAACTTCCTCAGAGGACAGGAACAAACTCGCTTGCTCAGAGTAAAATGAGTATAACGTCAACGAAAAGCAAAAGGAGGGTAAGGAGTGGAATTATTTAGAGTTGGTGAGCCAGTATCTGAACAAACAAAAGTGTAAGGAAAAATCTTCTTAGGAGTGTATGAACTGTGAAAAGTAGGCACACAAGCATGTGCAAACATCTGCACTTGTATATGTGGTAGAGATATACCTTACAACCCTGCCTAAATGCAGTGAAGGATGAAGGAGAAACATTTACTGCCACTTTCTGCTTTCAGAAACAATCAGATGAGGCAACGCTCAGACTGTGTTTCAATTAGTACATGCTCTGCACCTGCATCTGAAGTGGCTAAGCAAATTCTCCTAAAAAAAAAGAACGGGGCTGCTGGAGAGCCCAAGTTATCCTTTTTTATTACGTAAGAGGGAGAGTCTCCTGTGGGAAAGCTGCTTCAAATCACCCCAAAATACTAGTAGGAACTGGCTGACACAAAGCCTTTAAGATCAGCAAAGATTTAGGTGATCCGCTCTCCAGGTCAAGAAGCTTGGTTTGGGATGATGAGTGTTTTTCTCTTAAAAAAACAGGAGAGAGGAGATGGTAGTTGCAAAAAGGAGACTCATGGAATTCATATAAGTATGCACCTACATGAGTAATTCCCATGTATTAAATCATCTGGTTACCAATAACCAAAGCCCAAGATTCTTTTCTCTGACTTACTGTATTAGTGGAAAGGCAATTCTGCTCTAGAAAGCCAACATCAGTTTTGCTAGAACTGCACTCTTCCAGAAGCTTGATGTTGAATGCACACAGATAACAGGGGATGCCAGTACCTGAACCACCAACAACTAAATGTCCCCATGGTTTCTAAAATCAGCTGATTAAACCAACACTGTAGTGAGGGATTCTGCAATGAGTGGTCATTTTCACTTTACAAGAGTCACCGTTGTGACATGGTACTTCCAAGAACAAAAGGACAAGGAAAGTAGACGCACACATTGCCCTTAATCTAAAAACAAACAGTCCAGATTAGGTGCGAAGTAGATTATGAAGTACCATGCTCCCAATGCTGCATGGGTCTTCCCATCTATATTTGTGCTAGACTGGCAGTGGTGAGACAGCACAGATAGCAACCCAACATCAGAATAGCCTGTGGCAGCAGGGGAAGGGGAGAAAGGAAGGTAATCCTCTAGTGCATATATCTAATCTCAAAATAAGTTTAACAGAAGAATTATTTTTAAAGAAGTACAAAAATTGGCCTACCACCTTGCTTTGCAATCTCTGAAAATGCATAACTGGAAGATTGTTCAAAACCATGCAGCTTCAGACTACACTCTTCCCTTCATGGCAATTCACAATGGGAAGCTGTGGATATCCCATCAGCAGCTATAAAATGTGTATTTCAGGATCAAAAATATCAGTGGATTTAGGAGGATTTCAAGTCTCTCAGCTCCTGCCATTCTTCTCTGCTGCTGGCTGCCAAAGAACCAATAAATATGAGTGGAAAATACAGCATGGGACATAGAATGGCAGAGCACCTGCAACCTTCTCTGTTGCAGTATTCTCCTCCTTCCTCTCTTACATGGAAGAAATGAAATAACTATCATGATGAGATTTTTTGGCCAACAAATAAGGACAACAAAAGGATTCTGTGCATGTGATGCCTTCCAACCACTTCCTTTTCTGGGTCTGTGTGGGTTTCAGATAGGCAGATGTCAACCACTAGCACTGCAACAGGGATGGAAAAGGAACAGTGACCCTTTCATACAGATTGGCTGCTCATGTATGTATCCTATCCACTGCCTCTACAGTCTGAAACTCTTGCTTTCAGTTACTTTTTGTCAGTTTGCTTTTTTGTATTCCATATTTCTTCAAGAACACAGTACTAACAATGAATCACAATAATATATTGGTGTAATACAGGTGCTTTCATCACTGGGGCCATATTCTGCTCATTTGGCTCAGTAAATTTTCCTTTGAAGCCTGCACTTAAGCCTTCTCACTGCTATCTTATCTGAAAAACAAAACCAATGGAAAACATCACACCTGGAGCACTAAGAAACTACCAAGTCATGATCATTTCTCTTCAAGGCTGGCAATTATTGTTAGTCCCATCAAAATTTGTGAATAAGATTCTCTGAAAATCTTTGTGTAACTGCCAATTGAGGAAGATCAATTTTGATTGTACACTGGTGTAAATCCATTGACTTGAGTGGAACTGGTCTTGGTTTACAGTAAGGACAAGAATTTCTTTCTTCCTTTTTATTTTCTTCTTATTTTTTTTAATTTTTTTTTTTTTTAATTTTTTTCCTGCTGTAAACATTGATCTTATCCAGAGTGTGCAGCCATGAATTTTCCTGTATCTGCCTCAGGCATGGTTGACTTTATAATTTTCACAACAAAGTAGTTTTTAAAGTTATGAACAGTGTTTCCTACTTCAGTAATCCACTTTTCATTTTCACTATGAGTAGCATGTAATTTGATAGAAACCCACAAAGTGGGCTGGGTAGTGGAAGACTCATTCCCCCTGCTCCCCAGCTGCAGATGTAACCCTGCACTCCAGGTACACTTGAAATACCTCTTCGTTAATAAAGGTCTCACACCAATGGCTGCTGGGGGACAAATTCAGTTCAGATGCTCAAGTGCGACAGATAAACAGGGACAGTTCCCTGTACTGCAGGTCAGCTGTGGACATAGTGTAGATAGAATCTTAGGGTACAAGAATTTTTGCTTACAATTTTTTTAAAAAGCAGCAACATGCACATGGAATTATTAAAAAAACCCACAAAAAGCAATCAAACATTTAGAAATGGGGAAAAATAACTATGCTGTTGAGATTTATAAAACTTGAGTTTGATTATTGAGCATCCTTTTTCTGTCTTTCCACTTACCCAGGGCTGATTTTTTCTTACACACTTACTCAAACTTTTGGTCTATAGTACTGTTTTTATGTTTATATATTGCTACAGTGTGTTTCATTGTAGTATCTGATGCTGCTGAAGACAGAATTTCTTCTTCCTCAAAAACTGAGGATATTTCATTTTCTCTGACCTTTATTTATATATATATATTTATAATTTTCATCTCTCCTTCATCCTTAGCTCCTTTTTCCTGCATTGCAAGAGTGCCATCAGTGTTACCCTAATGTAAGAGCTTGGTATGAATTGTGAAAAAGTTTTGAGATGAGACAAAATGAATTTGTCCAGCCTCTGTTTTAGTATTAGTTAAATATATTGAATGAACAACACCGTTTGCTGCTAATAGATGAATAACTACCTTAGGAAACTCCTCTTTTGCAAACAGAGAAGAGCATATTCCTTGAGGTTGCTTTGCCATTTATAAAAAGTGATATTTAACATTGCTACAAGCAATTTGTTGTTTAAAAGAACTGATTAACACAGTTGTTGCCCATTACAATGCGCTACACTCCCAGTGTTAAAACATTAGCCAAGTGCTATCCTATAACCATTAAACTACCTTCAGTTTCAGTCAGTTTTCTAACACAGCCTGATTAACAAAGTTCTGTTTACCCAAATGGGATAAGGTGACTGACCAGATGTTCTGATTTTAAAAGATCTGTTGGTGTCCCAGTGATTTCCGCTGGGACATTGAATTGTCCCAGATTTTCCTGCTGAGAGCCTGAGCAGCACAAAAGTTGTTTGCAAGGTAAAGCCCCTTTAGCTACTAAGGAGTTTGGAAAGAAGGATTAAGGGAGGATCCCCCCTCCGAGAGTTGAAGATTCATCCAATGTGGTTCAGATTAATACATGAATTATTATAAATGACTGAGCTGGTGTTCTTTGCTGGAGAGAAGCTAAAGGGGGGAAAAATTAAAGAAAACAACCCCCACCCCAACTCTGCAGCCTACAGCAATTTAAGGAAAACAGGATTATTTTCCTTGCTATAGCTCTGTTGCTCATACTATGTGCAGAATGCTGAGGGATTCTTAATATACTTTGCTCTGTGA
The DNA here is from genome assembly GCF_963264785.1 of Psittacula echo. Classification (NCBI taxonomy): domain Eukaryota; kingdom Metazoa; phylum Chordata; class Aves; order Psittaciformes; family Psittacidae; genus Psittacula; species Psittacula echo. The sequence goes on from NC_137737.1 coordinate 62,558,746, forward strand.
TGATTTCGGTGTCTGTGTGTGTATAAGAGGTAAAGGAGCAGGGCGAGGGGGAAGGAAAAAGAGAGAGAGGGAGAAAAAGAAAGAGAGAGGAAATCCTCTTTGTCCTGTGAAGTGCATCACACAGACCTCCTGTGTTGTAATGTAAAACCACCAGGGTGGCTAGAATGACCATATGCTGTGAATGTGAGTGCTGTGCCTGTTTAAATGTAAATTCCCTCTGTATCAGAATAAAAGAATATCTGTTTAATATGGAATGAAGGCAGTTTGGCAGGATATGCACTACTTCAGGTAAGCCAGAATAAACAGTAACATTGATTAAAAGGAGCCCTGTATTCTGCACCTGTCATGTTCACCTCCTTTGCCACAAAGGCCTTACTGGTTTATTTACCTGTAAAGCTGTTATAATATTTTGCTTTCTAAAGAGATTTGGAAGCCACCTGCCATACCTTTGGCATTCCTTTAACAACAAAGCACTTCAGGCTCAAGTGTGGGAGCCCATTGTTCTGCTCCACAACATGGAAAAGAAGATGAATCCAGAAGCACAGGATCCAAACAGAAATTATTATTGATTTAATCACATAATCAGCAGCAAACACTTCAGGCTAAGATAGCAAATCCATAACAGCCTGCCCACATAACCACCCTTACAAATTTACCAGCAAACCACTGCGCACACTTAGCAAACAAGAAGAGCAAGGGTCACCTTCACTTGGCGGCAAAATATTGACATTCCTAAAGCTTAAATATGTTTTGAGTTAAGTGTTATCAATCAGTGATAAGAGTTGAATGTCTGTTAAACATAACTGCATTGGCAGAAGGATTATAGAATGCTTTCTTGCCATAATCTAGAAGCATCTTTCAGACAAAACTCTGCTTGAAATCAATTGTGCACAAGGAGCTGCCTGCTGAGACCCATTCAGTGTCATACAAAAGAAGTGAGAGTCTCCCTGTGATCTTTAACCATAACCGGTTATCTAATGAGACCAGGGCTTTAATTTCTTTTCACATCAAACATAGAATCAATGCTCTGGATTCAACAGTGTGTGTAAACAGGCCGTGAAGCCATCTCTTCAGATGGCAGCCAATTCAGCCTTCCAAGCCCTCTGGAATATTTATTTCAGTGAATTCCCCTTTAGTTCCAGGTAACTGCTCCCATCACATTGGTGCTGGCTCTCTCCTTGCAGATAGCAAGGCAAGCTTGCTCTTGTCAGACACCTTCTACTGGCAGAGTATAACCTGGGGAGTTGACTCTTGTAGGAATACTGGAAATAGTATTTTCAGTCTTCTTTTCTAACCAGTTAAGCAATCCTGTATCAGCTTTAACAATTCCTATAGGCAAATGGTGCTACAGTCTATCTCCTCTTCATACCTTGCCATTGAATGGCTGGACACTGCTTTCACTCAGACAAATAAAAAACTGTAGTAACATCTCTGTAGTTTACTTTAGAATTACACTGGCATAACAGGTGACAACCTGGTGCGAAGAGTATAGAGCAAATGTCGGCTGGGAAAGCCTAATGACATTCCAGACAGGATTAAAATGAGGTTCAGCAAACTGATTCATTCAGCCCTTGTCCTGCTCTGGGATATTTACAAAGTGTGCTTTTTGTTTCTAAAAAGGACATTTTATAGCAGCAGTGCTTATTCTTAAAGATTTTGAAATTTTATTCTGCACATAGCAGGACAAAGAGTATGAAGACAGATCGGCTGGCAGCCTGACCTGAACAAAGAAAAGGACTTTCCCTAAATTTTGTGCTCCTGCTACCCCATGTCTTTACTGAGAGAAATGTGGATGGCCCTGTTGTGTGGATCTGATAAGCAGAGATCCAGTATGTCAGCCTGTGCTAGGCTGTACCTATCCTCTTACCCAGGCTTGCTGCTGCAGGAGATATTGACATCTCTATGCTTTACTGTGGCTAGTTCAAAACAGTCATGTTGTGGAAACTAAGACGCCATGAGCTTTAGCCACCAGTGGTCCCCTTGGATTCAGACTGGCTTAGCTACTACTCAGGGAGCCACAGTTGCCACTTAGGACCACATAAAAAGTCACCTTCATTTGTCTTTTTACGTAGTAAGTTCCAGTAACATGTGTCATAAAAATCACTCCTAAAACCAGTAAAAATGATAGTAACAAAACATATGACTGAATACCTAGGAGCCTTCCTGGGAAGATTGAAACTGGAAGTTTCTGTACATAACAAAAGTATTTGGAATTAACGTGCTTTAGCTATCTCATCAAAACCTGTCTTACAAGCTCCAAAGTGGGTCAAGTTTATGGGCAGTTTAGCATTTAAAGAGTGATGTCCTTCAGACAGACTGCTGCTGTATTAAGCTGCTTTGACCCCTCTGGGCTCTGATTGCTGAAACTGGTTCAGGGTTTTTAGCCAGAAAACAGCAGCCAGTGGGTAGACATTAAAGAAAGGATGAAATCAGAATTTCCTCCCTGCACTTTCCCACAAGCCCTGTGCCTTTTCTCTCCAGTCAAAGCTGCTTCAACTACAAAGATGCTCCAAAACAGGGTGGGAGAGGAAATCAAGCTGTCCAATACTAAAATGTTTCTAGTAAAGAGGAGCTGAAAAGCACCAGTAACAGTAATGTCCTTCTTTCTTATGAGCAATGGCATGAACAGAGAAGTTGTGGCTGCTAGACTTGGATCACAGTGGGGAGTCACTGCTGAAGCAGTGAGGGAAGGGAAAGAGTCAAGTGGGAGATTTACAGGGATGGGAGAAGGAGTTGCATGATTGAAGGTGGCCCAAAGGACTAAGCCCCAGAGTAATTGGGATCTTTGTTTCTTTTGTTAGTGCAGCTTCTAGCATTATGGTGGTGAGCAGGTTCTTTCACAGTATGATTGTACAAACAGATTACTATCAGTTTGAATGATATAGTGGAGAGGCGAGCAAATGGTGGAAAGAAAACTGAACCGACCACTAAAAACGACACAAAAGGCCAAAACAAAACCCAGAGCCCATATGTTAAACAAATGGCTCAGAATGGCTGTGGAGACACAGATGTTGAAAAGCAGAAATAATTTTAGTTGGGCTGTAACAAAAAAAAAAAAAAAAAAAAAAAAAGAACACCTGAAAGCAAATAGTTTCTATCTTCTTCTGCTCTCTCTCTTTTTTTTTTAATCCTTCTGGGAGGGGAAACAGATTTTAATATTATACCCTGCAACACTTTTAGCTAGTTAACTATGAATGGGCTGTGATTTGCCCCAGATCCCTCCTATCACTAAATTTATTTCAAAACTGAACTGGACAAGGCCCTAAGCAACATGATCTAACTTTGAATTTACATCTGATTTGGGCAAAAGATTGGATTAAAGACATTCTAGACTTCTTTCCTAACTCCAAATCTTTTACGATTCTATTATTTTTCCCAGCACAAATGTTGACTCAAAAGAGGAGGATTCTGCCTGCTGGAAGGATGATGCAGTATCAGCTACAAGGAAACAAAGCTGCACTTTGTTGCAGGGCTTTAAGGGCATCATTCAGAAATATGTTTGCCAGTTAGTATGTGCTGAACTCAAATTGTATCAATGAAGGAATAACATTAAGAGCGTAACTCAGAAGGTCTCACAGTGCTTTGGCAAATTGATGTCCAAATCCATAAATATTAAGTAGATGCAGCACAGTGACATTGTTATTATCAGGTGACCTTAGGAGAAGCTTCATGGTGCCCATGAATTGGGTAAGAGGAGGGAAAAAAGGAGAATCAAAAATTTGGAAAGAAATTAAGAGCAGAGCAACAGGTTCTTTGCCTGGAATTGTAGTTCTGTAAGAAATACCAATTAAACTGGAAAACTTAAAGATGTTCCAATGAGTTACTTTACTTTAGAAAAGAAGCAAAAAGCTCCTTTGTGTATCTCTAAAGCATCTTCCAGTAGCTTTTCACAGTAAAACTGTGAAAAGGAAGTAACAGTATATTGATATGGGATTATAGAAATAACACTGTATATTATAACAGAGTGTTTTTCTATATATTCATTTCATTAAGAAATCTTTTTAATTGATTCTTTAATTAAGACTAACAACCATAAAGACAATCACAAGCAAATATAGACATAAATCAAATAGATACTGTATAAACAACTGAACTTTATTTAGCTTGCCCATAGAAATCATTATGCAAGAATACCTGCCATGGCACATACTCAAGAAATGGAGGATCTGAAAGATAACTATTGGAAGAGAATAATGACACTAAAAAAATTTTTAATCCAAACACAAATATACCGAATACCTTTAAACTGACATAATATGATGAAGGCCAGGCTTGATTACTTAAATATAGAGCTCTAAATTCATAGGTAAGCATATTAATAAGAGTTTTATTTTTCAGATGTGCTGATCATTTATAACCCCCTTGATAAGGGAGAATCAAACCTTGACTACACAAAACCAGTACCAAAAATAACACTACATTCTCAAATAAATCCATTCATGGATGAAAGAGCATATTTATTGAAAAGTGTACATGAAATTATGTTAGCTTTTTTTTTTTCCTTCTTTGGTGATTCTTTCTACGGTTTAGAAAACTGCTGTAATCTGATTTCCAGTGCTTAATTACGCTATGTGAGAAATGCCTCTGAAGAAGTCAATGTTAACATTTCTTCTCCTAATGGAGATCTAGACTCTGTATTCCCTCAGCTGAAGCAGATGGAAGAAAATAGTAGTAAATAAAGTAAGAATTTGGCCTTAATATTTTGAGGAAATTACTCTTACGTTGTTGGCACAAATCAGTATCCCTTTATTCGTGGAATAATCCAGCAGTGTGTTTCACTTGGTTCTCTTAATGTTTAAGCTGCATTATTATAATATATGATGAAATTTTATGCATTTATTATTATTTTTGGAAATATTTTTATAATTGTTACTTTCTCAAATACTGTGTTATTTATGCTAAAAAAGAATAGCCGTTGCTGCAAAACTAAAAATACCAAATGGCAGGGTCTAATGTCAAGTCAGTTATAAAGGTAAAGCTTGTAAGACACCGGGCAAATCTGTAATTCCTTTAAAAATCAGTTCACTTGTTGATTCTCCGCATTTTGTGTATCATTCTCTGAGAGTATATTCATGATGCAGGCCTAAACATCCTCAATTTCTCCAACTTTACATTTTCCTACTGAAAAAATGGCAGCCTGGACTGAGTCTGTTGGAAACCTTTTCTTATGATTAGCCTAAGTTCTGTCTGAGAATGGCTTTTAATATCTTTTTCAGTTTTCACTGCTGTAAAAGGAAGGGCTTATAATGCATACTGATTTACATGGGATGGTGCAAGGACTTTAAAAAGTACCATGCAGTCAGCTCTGCTTCTGAAAAAAAATGTACTTTGGATTGGATGCTTTGTTGAAATGTGAAGTGTTTTGAAATGGGAATTGCGAGTAGTGAATGATGACTTCAATGGATGTTCTCAGAACAGAATTAAAAATAAATATTATAAAGGCCTTCATCTTGGTCAGCAGCCCAGGATGTTCTGCGAAAATGAGAGTTTCCTAGGTTCTGCCTACTGACTAGCATGACAGCAAGCAGAAAAGCTGGTAAAGTGTGTACGTGGCCACATTTGTGTTGCCTCTATAAATATTCTAGCACGTAACTACAGGTCTATTGCCTGTCATGTACTTACACTTTTAAAACTAAGTATGCCAGCAGAGTACAGGCAAACAAATGGTCAGTAGATGAAAACATTATATTGAAAGGGCTACAAGAATCCTACAGATCTTATATCTAGCTGTTTCAACTGTATGCATATCTGCATGTATACCCTGTGATTAATCAACATAAATCAATCAATCACCCATGCTCAGGAATGTGCTAGAGAAGGACCTTTTTTCTTTTTTTGTCTTATATTTGTCAAAATTGTCCAAAAAGGGTTTCAAAAAACTTTCAGATTTGGTCATTTGCTGACTCAAGATCTCTTGGGAATGTAGAAAGACACAGAGAAGGTGATCCTGTAGTACTGAAGTAGGAGATGACACCATGACAGCATCACAACTGCAGCTAAAGTTTCCTGTCTGTGGTAAACTGGGACAAACTGGAACTTTTCCTAAACCTAGTATTTGCTATTTTGTAATGACTAATTTTTTTTTTTTTTTTTTAGAATTTTATTTATATGCTTAAAGTTGAAAGACAAACTAAAAACCGCTTCCCTGACATTCTGCTTCTTCATCAATAAACCTTGGCTAGGTTACACTACTATTTTAAAAAAAGAAGCAAGAAGAAAGCTGAAAATCAACAGTCAAAAAGTTAGTGAGAAAGGATCAAAAGATCAATGATACTATGTAAGGGTCCAGTACATACTATAATTCCTTAAAACACAAACTAGGGCTAGGGAAATTAAAAGCTATGGCAGGTTAGCATGAAAGGGTCAGAATTTGATTTTTGATCTATATTATGTCAATGTGTTTTAGTATCGTGTATTAAAATTTATTAAAAGTGATCTGTAGTATTTTCTTTTAAAAGGCTGATGAGGTCTCTGGGACTCACAGATACTATCATTATCAATTTTATCAGTAATGGTCCAACAGACTTTGTACAACAACCTTTGACAGTACATAAATAAAGAGAAATGAATACAATTATCTCTGCTTCAGTTTTGCAAAGTGAGTAGAAGTAGTTAGTGCTAGTGAATCGATTTATAGCAAATAGTTAGACTAATGTGGCCTCCTAGATTGCTTATAAATTGTTCTCAGATGGACCCTCATATTTACAGAATTGTTTCTTTTTTGAAATTGTTTAGTAAAAAAGTGTTCTCTGATGTTCCCACCTATGATTTGTTTGTGAACCATATGTATCAACTCTGTCTTGGTTGCTGCTTGCCACTGGTTACTTCCATATGTAATATGGGATCGGTCATATGGATTTAAGAAAGATTCTTCCATGGTTTGCACAATCATTACTCAGGTACTCTCCAGATTTTTCTCACTCATAAGTAATCCTTAGAATAATTGTTTGTACAAGTGTTCAGTCAGAACAAAATTAAGGAAGTCATGAATATTGATAGCAGCAAATCTGTTTATTTTATTCTAGCAATTGCCTGCAAATTTTGTTTTGCTTCATGATATTCATTCAGCTGCATTAGACAGGAACATGGCACACTCCTTGTGTTGGCAAGACTAAGAGAGCTGAGGAAAGAAGCTTATCTGTCTCTAAAACAGTTCAGGACCTTCAGCTAGTTTAAGCTGAATCGAGGCAGATGCTGGATGCTTCCTAAGAAATACTGAACACAGCACTGTCATAGGCTTTCATATGAAGCTATGGGTACTCAGATCCTTCCAGGAGATGCTTAATGGCAATTTGTTTTCTATTAACATACACAAATACATTCTTGGTTGCAAGAATGTTGCCAGAATATGAATGCCTTGTAAATACTTGTTGAAAGATGTATGCTATGAAGGTTTCTAGGCCCACGTGAGTAGTGGCTTCTTGGCAATATGCATGCTTAGACCCTGGCGCCACTCATTTTCGGACAAGGTTTACAAACGTGGATACCGTGAAAATGTCCTCCTAGAATTGGATCGGAGAATTCCTTCACAGCTTTAATGCACAAACAACACTTAAAGAGGTATTTGGAGGTGGGATGCCAAGATCTGCACAGGAACTCCTCCCAAAATCAAAGGTATTTGGTTATGAGGTGGAAGGGTGTGCTATGATCTCTGTTTTCTTATTATCATGATGGCTTAATATATTTGAGAGCAGCCTATCATCACTTTGTTTAGAATGAGGAAAGAAAAAAGTGATCTATGCATATTAGACATCTCATTGCTGAGAGACTGAGATGGAAAAAAATGACTATAGAAACTGCTAAATGGTTGCTAGATGGTGCATAAAGGTAAGCCTGTTTCTAATATTTTTGCATCAATAGAGCATATTCTCCTCCAGATATACCTATTGAAATAATTTAATTTCATTTGTAAAAAACTAGCTCTCTCTGAAATTGTCAGTGATATGATAAAGCTAATTAAGACATGCATGGCTTTAACAGTTTCATTAGAGGAGATAATATTGCGCAAGAAAAATAAGAAATCATTATGATGAATGCCTCAACATTACATTACATGTTAATGAAGTGTAAATGATCTAATTATTTTTGAAAGAATACAGATTCGATTAAACTGTCGGAATTAAATTGGAAAGGACAGCCTATTGTACTTTTTATGTACAGACAAGTTAGCGTTAATTAGGCACAATCTACAGGAACAAATGAGGCACAACCCTCGGTGAACAATCATGTATCCGTTGCTCAAGGCAGGTTTCATAAAGAAATATATTAGGGGAAAAATTGTAAGTCAATTAAATACAGTGCTTTAGCAGTGGGAGGGAAAATGAGCAAAATCTCTGTTCCCTCCCCCTACATTTTGAGTGTTTATAATGCAATCACTCTACCAGTTCTGCTCCATCACTAATTTCATAAATACTAATTTTGCTGATGAGACATTTGATTGGTTTGCCATCTACTTTCCACAAATGACTTTCTGGAGGAGGCATGGATTTTGGATGGAATTCTTTTCTTTGGGCTCTGCTATCTGCTCTGGCCTATGGTAAGATGAGAAAAAAATGAAGCTGGTAGTAGGCTATGTAGGTGAGGAAGAAGCCATTACTCCACCACCATTTGACCCCACCTGGTTATTTCTAAAGGCAGGATAGTTATGTGGGTGTTTTTTTTTTTTTTTTTTTTTTTTTTTCTGGGGCTCTTTTTTTCTCACATGTTTAACAGTCATTGGCAAAAAATAAAAATTAAAAAATAGGGAATTGTTGACCTCAGCTCCGTTCAGAGCCCAAATCAAACCTAACTTTAATTTCTTTAATCCGCTTTCACATAAAGTGGATTTTGGTGCCAGAGAAAGCAATGTGGGTAATTCTCATCTGTTAATTTTACTATACAGTCTTTTTTTTAGATATAAAGTATTTAATCCTTCACAGGGCAAGGCCCAAGTAAAAAAGCCTTGACATGCTTAGGTCTGAATTCACTTCACTAACCTTTGCACTCACCTTGCTGGGGAAAAATGAAAAACTAAAGCTAGTACATGTGGTAAAGTACACTTTATATTTGCCCTCCCAAATTTGAAGGTTCGAAGTGTGGTAAATACCATAAACCTATATTGCTTTGGAAATCTTTGGTGGATTTTTCTTCCATGCCAGCTTATTTCCACTGTTTTTGAAAATATCTATGCAGCTTACACAGCATCCTCTAACAAGGAGTTCCACGGCTGTGCAAACTACATTTTTTTATACTGTCAGGTGTATGCAAGCACCCATATTCTATACACTAGTAATCTTTTTGTGTCAAAGGTTCTAAAAAGTAATTTTAAGCACTGAAATTTATTTAACAAGCATAAAATGAGAGGTCTAATTGAAAAATTATTCAAAAATTTTACTTCTATATGTAAAAAAAAAAAATTATTATTAATTATTATTATAAAAATTATTATTATATTATCTCTATTAAAAAAAGAAAATTAATTATTATTCTTGTTCCTGATTATTCAGTTGGATCTCCTTTCTGAGAAAAGTTCAGGTTCTTCTTCCTTTTGGCCATTTTCCCAGCTCAGGCTACCAGGCAAGTACTGGACAGCTGCTGAATAGCAGTAGCACATCAACCTATTTTCCATATCTGAGAATGCGCTTTTACGAAAGATGGACCATTCCCTGGCAGTTGTGTGAGAAGTCTTTCTGAACAGCTCAGATGCATCTTGTGGCTCTGACTCTGCTTGCTATGTCAAATCTAGGCTCCTCCCCCAGACTGTGTAAATAGAGGCAGGACCAACCTTTCTGCGGAGTTAAAATACCATGGCATTATTGAATTTTTTCAATTTTCCTTTTAAATCTGTATTTAGTTATTCCACAGAATAGTTATAGCATGTAAAAGCATAATCATGGATAAAAACTCTAGCTTGGATAGCAGAAATGGTTGTTGGAACCCTCAGTACTATCTATAATCTTTTCTGTAAAAATATAAAATATGGTATATTGGCAGTAGCTTAAAAAGAAATCAATGATTATTCTCTTTTTGCACAAAGTAGATTCGTAGGATAATAAATTTCAGGTAATATTTATCAATCTTGTGTGTTATATATTCACAATCCAGATTTTTCAATTTTTTTTTGCCCATAAATATTTCCTCTTTCTGTTGTATATAACACAACAAAAAGCTATTCACATGTCATAGGATTTGATATGTAATAGTTAACATTTTTCTCACAACTCCTACTGGGTCCACCCTAATATTAAATTATCCCCTTTTACTAATAGCAAAATGCAATAGCACTGCACAATTCAGATCAGGGGTTCACTTCCAGAATTCAATACCTTAGGAAGGACTAACAACATCAATGCAATTGGTGGGAAACAAGACACAAAATGAGGGTCAAATCCTGGGTTCAATGTAAACACCAGGCAAATTAGCTTTTCTCATACAAGTCCTGAGACAACAAAAGGGTCACAGCAGTATGCCCAGTGTTAGGAGCCAGTAGGATTTTATCTAGTGTTTGCCCTTTGCAAGCTAGGTGGGATATGCCCACTGGTTCTGTATCAGCACTGTCCTTAAGCTCAAAGAATTATTCCCCTGCTAGCATTTACCTTTCTGATCCATTTATGGAAACAATCATTTCCCTGCTCAGCTTTGTTTTGCCTGGCTAAACATAGTTGGCTCTTTACTTGCTTTCCATAGGTGGGAATCTCCATTCTCCCAGTGACACGATGATGGCCCTATTCGTTGCAGTTGCTCTTTGCATTCTATATAAGAACATTTTCACTGCAGAATACAATGTAGTAGCAGACTTATTACCATAAAAATAGGATTGCAAACAGTTTGGAATGGTTCAAAGACAACTTAGAGGTAGTCATGGATAACTTCAACATGGAGTTCCCAAAACAGTTTGACCGAATGATTCAAGGCGCTTGAAAACATAAGTGCCTAAACCAATGCGCTTAAGGAATGAGAAAAAATAGCTCTCAGATAAAGAACTAAAAATTTGTGCAAGTAAGTGCAAATTTGGTAGTGGTTAGTATAGAGTTTTCTTTTACCTGTTATCAGCTACAGGTAAGATGAAGGATAAGATGGAGAATTTTTCTATTCTTGTTCAGAAAGATCAAAACAGGTTCTGCAATTTGAACATTGCACTAACATTGTCTATTTCACAATTTCAATTTGGTAGATTTTTAAATTGTCACTCCAAATATTTGATCTTAACTCTTTTTTTTTTTTTTAATTTTAATTTTTATTGTATATCATGCTGGCAATGGTAACCAAATATATTGTCATAGCAATATGAAATATAATATGGGACAATTGACCCAAAAGAGAATGTTGTATTTTCCAGATGGATTATTAATCTAATACACTAATTCCCTGGATGAAACTCAATATGATAACTAAGCATCTATTATATAAATATAGTGTCGTATTGACAAAATACTAAAGAAACATTACTAAAAACCATTCACAATATCAGGATTCATCCAATGGCTTTTAACCACATTTTAAGATTTGATAAAAATTATTTAGCTAATTAATATAGTCCAACTTTTTCAAGTTTTATGAATGAGTATCACATATCTGGAAGGACAGAAAATAACCTGTAGCTAATTCGCACTTGGAACTTTGGTGCCTCGAAGGAAAGGTGTCCTAATACATCGTGGGAGAAAAGGTACTTTTTAGCTAGACTAGTATTTGATTATTTCCAGGGAAAAATTCAGTATATATTCTATTCCTACTCACTACTGGGGAAGTGCACAGTTTGGGATCAACCATACTTTAAAGTTTCTGCACATCGAAATCAAGAATATAACATTTTACTTTCTACATGTAATATTGCAAAAAAAAAAAAAAAAAGCAACAATAAATCGACAGTATACATAGTTATTCAAATGGAGCTGTGAAATATCCTATATATTAGTTTCATGCTGCTAACAAAAAGCTCTGATATTTTAAGGTAAGAAATCAATAACATTCTTCTTTCATATACATGCAGGCAACTCTACTAGATTTCAAATAAATAATTTGAATTGACTAAATGCAACAGAGAACATTATTTTTACGTCTTCTAGATATGAATTGCCATCATGAAGTGTAACATTTTGAAAAAGATTGAGACAGTCTGATCTCAGTATATTTAGGTTTATTGCTGAATTTGGCCTGCTTAATAGCAATAAAAATGGCAGGACTGGATATACAAGTTTTCATATCTGTTTAAACAATGATTTGGATGAAATCAAGTCCTAGGAACCCTCATATTCCTCTATTTTTTAAGATAGTATGATTAATTTAAAAAGAATAATTGCTAGGACGATTTGAGGCTTCTGCACTGTCTGAGAAGTGTTTTGCTGGATGATTGTACATACTGCAGCCAATAGCCATGTTTCCTTGAGCAAACATGAGCTACCTTTAAACCAGACTTAAAGAACACACTAAGTAAAACCTGAAGGGAACTGCAATAAATACGTATCATTTGCTTGCAAGCATTTATACAAGCATCAGGGTTTTCTTCATCCAGAGTAACTTTTTCGACCACTTTTTAATTCTCACACTTCCCATTAATGAAACATGGAATCCATAAGCACCACTGAATGTGATACAGAAGCACCAGCCACTTAATGAATTGTATTTGATTAAACCATATGAGTAATTTGCATGTAGTAGGAAGTAATGACCATCCCATTAGATGTGCATTAGTGTTCCAGTTTCTCCTCACTGCCTCTATTTTCTCTGCAGTAACAGCACAGACACATTTTACAGGAAACCAACTTCTTTTCCTCCCACATTTGTCACAAGAACCAAACTCCTGCAGGCCCTTTGCTAGAATGGACAATTTCGGGAGCTATAGTGACAATGAATAAAGAGGTCAAAGTACTTGACTGGATTTATGGTACATTAAGAGACTGCTGCAGCCATGGTGGTGGAATTAGGGCAGCCATTTAACTCAGCTACAGGGACCAAAATCCCAAGGTGAACATTTTGTGGTAAGTTGCAGAGTGTCTACAAAATATCTCTATAATCCACATGCTGTACTCTTTCTCAGCTTGGAGACTTCTAATAGGGTTAGTAGTAAAACTCTAATAAGATGATGGCCCTATATGGTATGTGCCTTGATCCCCTTGAGAGCATTTTACTTATCTATAAGACTCTTCTGCAAGTTAATTTTGAAAACCTCCATTGTGGTAATGATTCCTCATGAAGTATGATGCTATTACATATACTTTGTAAGCTTTTAATATTGCATTCTCCACCTAAATAGATTTTCTCAATGAAAAACAGATTTATTTTTAACTTTATGACTTCTTATACTGTAATTTGATAACTATAATGCCAATAGGTTAATCATATTGATGAAGTACCCAGAGAGACTGTATTTAACACAGCTTACCCTCTGAAAAAGTAACCTGATTTACTGGAAACCTTTTCACCTTTAGTGGCAGGGGAATAACTGCTAGTTTGGCCCCATGTTCAAACATATAATTCCATAGGCTGGCATGTAACCCAAAGGCAATATTACCACTGAAGGATTGATCTGAATTAACAAGCTTTAAAAAGGGGGAGGGGAGAGAAAAGATGGAGAAAAAAGCAGGGAGAGACAAAGAAAGAGTGCTACCACAGGCTAGTACATAGTTGATATCTTTCTCTTCATGTAAAGTTCACTTTCAGATTGTCGATCAGGCAAATTATTTCTTTTATGGAATCAAGATAATTGTTAGCTCCTTTGTCAGTTTGCTGAAGTCACATGGTGGATACTAGCAGAGATTTTTTTTAAAGACCTGCACAAAATGAATTAAGTGTTAGTACATATATGTAGGCTAACAAACAATTTTCTTAAGGAAAATAAAGGATCACTAGTAAATTTCTTCATTCTGAAACATAAAACTGCAAGCAATTTGTTCTATACTTTTGCTGTGTATCTGAAGATTTTGCAGAGGTCAAATAGAATGCAAAGGTAGCTTTCATTGCATCAGTCCACTATCTCTCTGTGAATGGACTCCCTTACAGCAGAAGTCATCTTAAAGTCAGCACCAATCTTCCCATGCTCAACAAAACACTTGATTGCAAAAGCTGGAATAGCAGCAAAATACTAGACAGTGACTGAGAAACTTGGTATGGAGTGTTTGCCTCCTGCAAGGAAATCATACGTCAGTGTAAATTTACTCTTCATTACCTAAAACATATTTTCTCTGGAAGACAGGCCACCCTTGTAATACAACATATACCACCGAATTTTCAGACACCAGCAAAATACTTGCTCGTCAAGTAAAGCTAAATAACCCGAATGAATCATGAGTATAGCTGAGACAGAGAAGCAAATTACTTTTCTTAGTAAGGCACTTTTAAAATTGTTCTTAAAGTGTTCTTCTATCTCATATCCGTTCTTTCCTGAGAAAATTAAAATCAACACAAATAATCTTCAGAGAGCAGTCAATGTGGAAATTCCTGTTTAGAGGTGTAGCAGACATCTCTTGTTTTGTAGGACACATCACCTGGTGATGGTGGGGAATGTAGGTAGTTCAATATCTGAAGTACACACGTGTGACAAGTGACACTGCTGGTTACTCAGCACTGGCTGAGACATGGTCCAGGATCCTCAGAAGTAAATAATATGTACTGCTTCTACTATGCTGAAGTCTACTTACCACAGGTTGTAATGGTGCAATCTGAGGTTTACTAAGGATTCACAGAGCAAACTGGACTGAAGAGTAATAGGAATATAAGCGGTTAATGTTTTTAAGTAGGTAGGCAAGCAACGGTTTATAGTGCTGACGGATGGCTAAATGACGTAGCACCTCTCTTGATTTATTTGCTTCTCTTATGCAGCCTTGAATTTCAGAGGGAGACAAGAGGCTTAATTTAGCTAAAGGAAGAGCACATTTGGGACTTCTGCAGCTCAGTTGTTTCTTCAGTCTGCAGAAAATGGCAGAGGAGCTGTGGGGGGCAGCATTGTCAAGTGCACCCACCAGTGCTATCAGTGTAATTTCTATTTCAGCATAATTGAAAGAAGACAATTATGACTCATTCAGCTAAATATAAGAAATGAAAAGAGCAACAAAAATACATGGAAATAATAATGGTGTTTTGAGTTTCAGATGAAAGAAGAGAGCTGATCTCTCTCCAATCCTTAATATGAGAATCAGAAATTTTGCAACACTTGACATTTCTTCAGTAGCCTCAGTTATGGATGTTATGTAAAAACACAGGAGAAGTTCTATTTTGTCTGATCTGTAACAGCTATGCAGAGTTATTATGGAAATACACATGGAAAATATGAGCCCTGCAGAAAGCAAATAACAAAAGAAACAAGGAAATGTATTAATTTTTCAAGTTTTATTATTTTTGCTTCAGCCTCAGAATTCTGAAAGGCCTGATGAACATTTTGGTGTGAGCACAGATTCTGAAGATAAAATATGACACAGGTAGATGTAACACCACTCAAACTCAAGGTTTTTTTCAATATGACAAAGCATGTGAGGTATGTGTTAGGCCTGAAGACCCTGATCATATGTTTGTTACCTACTGTATCAGACACTATATTTTCACGGAGAAAACACCATTGCCTCAGAAAGTTTACCATCTAACTGAATAAAAAGAACCTATAGATTGATAGATGAAGATACCACCTTGTTTAGATGCCTCGGGGTGAACCTAACATTCTTTTCCAACATTTGAACTCTGTGCCATGGTTTTAGCTAGGAGCTCCTGTCTGGTCCACAAGACTGCCCTATTCTGTCTCTCAGCTGGAACAGTCAAACTCAGTCTGGAAGGCTGAAAATGAATTTCTTTCTCTGCTAAGAGGATCTTCTGATGGAAAACCCAGGTTTTTTGCATTCTGCTGAGTTTTTCTTAAAAAAGTAGTAATATCTGAGAAACAGGTTCAGGAAGGACCTGTGTTAAGAAGTGGTGTTATTTTCAAAGATCTTTAGCTGGAAAAGGTGAACTGGCAATTGTAAAGCTGAAGGAGGAAAGAATAAAATCTGTTTTAGGCTGAAAGGACAGAAATCTCCAGAATCGCTAGTTTTTAGAATTCTCTGGAGTTATCGTCTATATCCAGTTCAAAGAAGGCTGATAGTGTAAGGTTTTGCTTATATTCAGAAAATATAGAGCCAGGCAGGTCTGCACTTTACTGTCACTGCCTGTGATTCTCTAGCATCTCTCCTCTAGAAAGAAGCCTTACAGTGAAAAAAATATAGGCAAAACTTGAGGCCTTATTGTTGGTGTAATTAGTAACTGCTCATGTTCATAAAACCCCAGAAGCACATGACACAGAATTATTGGTAGTACCCTTTAAGAAGTACTTTAAGAAGCGTTTAATTCACTGTTTGTCGAGTACTTGTGAAAGTAGATTTTTTTTTAAAAAGGAGGAAATGTGCTGTGTTAAATTGGTCCATCCCTGCTGTGCTGATAGATACCTTGTCTCTTTCTATTGATTGTAGTTGTTGTGGCTCTTGAATAAGGTTTGCCAAACTATTTACATTGAAATTAAAAATCCTGAAAAATTCAAGCACTCTGGATGCCATTTCAACTTTATGAAAATGGTCTTATTTCACAAACGAGAAAATGACATTTACCTTTTAGCCTTCAAAATTAATATCAAAACCCTGGTAGAAACAAGCTTGGTGACACTCACAGGTCCCAGTACTGTTGCAGGTAGGTACTTTGCAGTGTGAGATGCTTGGTATTCTAAACTGCAAAAGTTCATTTAAACTCCAAATATTTGAACAACTAATGCTATGATATAAAAGTCCTAGTTTTTAAATATCAATTAATTAAAAATAAGGTTTGTTAAATTAAATCTGTGGCACAAAACCAACTATATTCTCTATTATTTCATGCTACTGTATATTCCATGGCATTCCATGGATGCTGGTGTGTTGTGGATAGCAGGCAAGTCTGCTGTCTTCAGTTGCCTGCTTAGTTTTATATGCATGTGTTTTGAATGTATAAGCAAATATCTTTTGTACCTGCAGTGCGAGTATATGCAATGGATACTAATCATTTGGGAATACCACGAGTTTTGGGAAGATGGGAAACTCTGTGACCTTGGCTTAAGTCAAGGGTACTGAAGGTGAAGAAGATGCAATAGAAGACATAAATGCCACATGAAAATTTGTCAACAGTGGTCGTTTTACAGAAAGGCCAAGTGCTAAGGATTTCTTTGGAAAGTTCCAAGGGTTTGCTGAAGAGCATTAGCCAGTGGGAGACACAAAAGGAAAAAGAAACAGGAGGAACTGTTCCCTATGGCAAAGATACAGAGCCACTGCAGAACAGCTGATGCAGAGATCGTGGCGCAATTAATCTGAAACAAATGTACTAGTGTAACCCAATCCTGAAGTATAAGTGAAGGAAGAAGTTGCAACTGCCTCAGAATGCATTTCATCCCATATTGCTGTCCTATATGCTTTGATTTCAGCCAAATCATCTTCCTATCCTAAGATGTACATAGACAGTTAAGAGATAGTGACCAGATAGAATCATGCGGAACACTCATGTGGGTTGCTGGACCTGGATGAAATCTTCATGCTACATTTTGTATGGTTGAATTGCAGAGTTCAGTGTAATTAATTTTGGAAAGTATTTCACGTGTTATATAGCATTTGATAGTAAAACACAAGCAGCGGAACACATCAAGTCCTGGCCTCAGTGCATTTTTAATTTCTTCACTGTCTTGTGGACAGGAAACCCTACTTACTGCCAGGCTGCTGTCCTGTCAGATAGTATTTCATTACAATCCATGCAGGCTGAGGTATACCAGCAATGATGCCAAAATCCTCTTTGAAACTTGGGGTGAAGGACAAGAGTGGTAGTATTTCGTCATATCAATTTTGTCAACTGGAGGCACTTTATTCCCATGAATAATAAAGGCACAGAAGGCAACACTAACATTTAGTCAGGCAGTCCACTACACAAGTACAACAGCCATCCATCTTGATGCTTGGCATAGAGAATGCTCATGTAAAAAAGAGATCTACTAAACACAAACATATTCATGTTTCAATCTTTGTTCAATAGTGGTTTTGTTTTACTTACTGTGAGTCACAGATTGCTCTTCAAAGGACTTGCTATTACCTGTAAACCTCCAGAACACATTTCTCAAGGAAAATATTTACTGATGGCTCTTTTATCAGAAATGTCACTAGAATAAAATAATTTTCCGCCACATGAGTTGGCTAAAATACAGGCATCGTGACAGAAGCCAATAATTCAATGTAAGATATTGATGGTCACACACGCCGCTTTCCATTTTGAAAAGCAGCATCATTCTGTGAGGTGCATGAACAGCCCATCCATCATTTGTAGCACATTAGGGATCCCTGCTATGTCACAGAATCTCTTTTTGATGTGCTATCACTGTTGTTGGCTACATGGCAAATTACTATATTTAGTGTACTGCCTAACCAAATCAGCTGTTGCTGGTGTGAAAATTGGGATGCTATTTCCTCCTCAATTCCTGCTAGGTTACAGCTAAACGTTTGGAGAGCACGAAGGGACAGAACAAAACAACTGCCTGGAATAACAGCACAGAAGATGAACACTGAGACATATAAGGACCCACATGATGTGCTCCACAAGTTAACATGCAACTAATTGCCTTTTAATTTCCTACTGAGTTTTCAGGTGTATCCAACAGTGCCACTTGCAGCATCTTATGAAGGCTTCTGGAAGAGAAAACTATGCTTATGAGCACACCACTTTTATTCTGCTATTGCCTTCTCTTTTTCTCTTTTTTTGCTAACAGTGGCTGCAGCTATCTGATGTTGTGTTTGATTTGTGTTCTGGCATCCTCTCACTGAACTACAATAATAAATTTTTCTTACTTAAAAGAAGTGGCTACTTACTTATCTAAAATGGTTAAATATGCTTGTTCTAAAGGGAAGCATCTGTTCTGATTCAGGCACAATTGTTCTGATTTATCAAGAGCTGTTCAGCTATCCTTACCTTTATGCTTTTATAAGCACATATATTAATCCTTTTCTTCCTCTCTTCTCATGCCATACACTTTCCAGCTCCTCAGCAAATACTATTTGAGCTCCTGCCACTCTTCTTGGTCTGGCTGTTCTTCCAGCTCACCAAACTAGCAGTACCTCTCTGTCAAGCACTGCAAGGATGTGCTGCTGCAGGGAAAAGCGAGCTCAGCATAGTGGAAAACCAGGGTCATGAGATACAACAAGGGAAGAGTCCCTAACCTGATTACACATGCTTAACACATATGCATATAACTAATGAACTCATATGTGTTTAGGGCTTCCTCCTTTTCCCTGTCTCAACATGTTTCTTTATTAGAACCAGTTGATATATTTTACAGTGGCCCATTTTCATTTCAGAAAAGATGAGAGCTTCATCAAAGACTAATTTTTGGGGAGGCCATGTAATTCCTTCCATGAAAATGCTTTGAATAGCTTTGTAGAAGATTAAGAACTGAATCAAAGATGTATTTAATTAAAAAATCTCCTATGAAATTTTTCAGTAAATGTCTTGTATTAAGGTATTTGAAGAGAAACATTTCTTCATTCAACTTTAATACAAAGATTTTGTTTTTTATCGGTTATCCATCTGTACTTTTCTGGTGGTGGTAAAGGAAAAAAAAAATTATAGCAACTTTAAAATGTAGACTTCTCTTTATCTGCTGAGTTCTTCAGCTCATTAAATTCTTAGAAGGATAAATTTAGAAATATATTTTCATTTCAACGTTTCGCTTCTTTACCCTTTCTGTAATTGCTCCATTTTGAAAAACTATACCAGCTTACGGTATTCAAACTCTAAGTCTCACAGGAGAATACTACAAGTTTCTTCCCTGGATGAATACACCCAGTAGAAGATTTTTAAGTCCAGCATGAAGAACTTGGTCCAGTGAACTTATGTGTTACAATCTAAGATATAGTTCAAATGGAGTTCTTCTGAAAACTGTGCTGTTGAGCACTCTGACCCACATAAGGCGGCAGACTATCCAGGAATGTTACTTACTTTCTTAAAACTTTCTAGGATAACAGAAATAAGAAGGCAAATCTTAAGTAATTGGAACACTTGTTTATTTATTATTTTTGCATCTATGCTGTATGCATAGTAGTACTTAACACTGACATTTTGACTTCTGTTAATGAATTCTGCAGCTTTTGTTCTATAATTTCTTTGGGAAAGGAAGGAGATCCCCAGTTCCCGTGAAAGCAATGCATCCCCACATGAAAGTTGTTCAAGTATTTTTCTAAAAGTACAAATCAATTTGCATGATAGTATTAAGATAGATGGAACATGTTATAACATCAAGGCCAGGTTAGATGGGGCTTTGAGCAACCAGGTCTAGTGGATGGTTTCCCTGCCTGTGGTAGGGCTGTTGAAACTAGATGATCTTTAAGGTCCCTTCCAAACAAAAACAATCTATGATTACATGATAATAATAGTTTTGAAAATCTTCATGTATATGCAGCATGCCAACAGTACTACTGCTATTATGTGTGGGAGAAGTGTCTTTATGCACACTATGAAAATTTTCTAGCTCTTGAATCTGCAATGCAAAGACTCAAAGTACCAATTCAGAAGGTTCTGTCAAACAATAAATGGAAGAGTAGTTAAATAAATATAGAACTGTGCCAAAGATGTGTGTGATGTGCAGCACTACATTAACGTGTTGATTACACTATAATGGCAACAGTCCTGCTGTGAAGGTGATGTGATAAAAGAATTTCACTTCCAGAAAGTCACAGTGTGGTTGACAAAGCATGTGGTAAAGGTTCAAGCTGCTCTCCCAGATCACTTCTAGTGGGACTTTAAAAGGTTTATTGGGTTGTCTTGCCTCTGTCTTGTTTTTCAATTTGCTTTATCCTTCTTGCTGTCTCCTATCCACAAATCATTATTTTAAGGAAGGAAAAAAAAAGAAGTTTTCAAGGAAGAGCTAAAGAAAACCTTCACTTTTGCAAAGGCTAAAGGTAGAGCTTCAGCTGCTGTGATGATAGCAAGAAGTGATAAATCCTTAAAAACTGTTCTAATGCAGACAAGGCTGCTGTGCCTGGTTCAACCCTATACGTTGTTTATTTTGACTCCTTAAATGCTTATCCTTTTTTTCAAATAACCAGATCTGATTGAATTTTCTCAAGAAATGTTTTGCATGTTTTTCAGATACCTGAAGAGGATTTCCAGCAGTTACTGCAACCTCGAGTGATAGCTTTCCATGATAGCTCCAAAGCATTTCCTGTCACTCTGAGAAGAGTTCACAGTTATGAAGCAAAAAAGTATAACTTAAGAGAGCATAATTTCCTCCAGACCTGAATAGTTTCAGCCAGCTGAAAATCATGTGATTTCACACTGTTTTAAAGCATTAATCAGAGAGTGATTCTTGTTGGAACCAGCCAACCAATGCACCTTCATGGACAGCCCCCGAAGGAGAAAGCTATCCCCAGTTTGGTCACAGAGAATATAAGCTAAATGAAGAGCATAAAAAAATATTCCAGATTCACAGAAGTATAGGCTGAACTGCAGCAGTATTTGAATTTCACACAAGAATGCAGATTTTTTGACAGAAAAAAGATACTTTTCCGGTGAAAAGTTATCCAGTGGTAAAACAATTTCTCAACCTCAAAATAAAACATG